>NC_049908.1:27474659-27689824 GCF_001411555.2 Juglans regia
TGGTGATTTTAATGAGATCGTTGCTAATTCTGAAAAAAGATGGGGAAGGGTACGTCCGAGTAGTCAGATGCGTGGTTTTCACGATGCATTAGATTTTTGTGGTTTGAAAGGGATTGACTCTCAAGGTCCATTATTTACATGGTCTAATTTACGTGAGGGTGGTGCATTGATTGAAGAGCGTCTAATTGATGTCTTGCTAATTCAGATTGGTTTTCTATGTTCCCGTATGCTACTGTTAATAATTTCCTGACGAACACTATGATCATCATTACTTGGTTTTGAATACGACTCGTGCTTTGGAGTGTTTAAGAAGGGGGCGTAAACCTTTCAGATTTGAGGCAATGTGGGTTGGAAGTGTAGGGTGTGTAGAAACTATTGCTAGTGCTTGGCAAGAGTCAGATAATGAGGATGCCCTTAGTGGTTTAAATTCTGCTCTTCTTTCCTGTAGAAGGGGTTTGAGAGTGTGGAATGTTGTCCAGTTTGGGGAGATTAAAACTCAGTTGAAGAATAAAATATTGAAGTTATCTAGAGCAGTGGGTAATTCTTCTATTGGTTCATCTATGGCCATAATCAAGTCACTACGTCATGACATCAACTTGTTATTGGAACGAGAAGAGTTAATGTGGAAGCAACGATCTCTTGTGTTATGGTTGGATTATGGTGATTGGAATTCAAAATTTTTTCATAGAAAAGCATCACAAAGAAAGGCAAGAAATCATATTAGTAAGTTAAGCGATAATGAAGGAAGTTGGCATGAGGGGCAAGCAATGGAAACTGTTGTTAATAATTATTTTGAGGAGCTGTTTGCGAGTTCTAACCCTTGTGATATGACAGCTATTCTTGATGTTATACCATTGCGAGTAACAAATGAGATGAATGTGGAGTTAATGAAGCCATACACTGAGGATGAGGTCAAATTTGCATTATTTCAGATGCAACCCTTGAAAGCCTCGGGTCCTGATGGTATGTCTCCTTTTTTTTTTCAAAAATATTGGTCTACTGTTGGGGATTTGGTGACTAAATCTGTTTTGTGTTGTTTATGTAATGGGTATGTTCCGGCAAATCTAAATGAGACTTTTGTTGTGCTTATTCCTAAGAAGAAGAATTATGAATCTATGAAGGATTTTAGGCCTATTAGCTTATGCAATGTGATCTATAAGATCATTGTTAAAGTTATTGTTAATAGGCTTAAAATTATTTTACCTAAGGTGGTGTCAAATTGTCAAAGTGTTTTTGTGCCAGGACGATTAATGTATGAATCTGTCCATGCTATAAAAAATAGAAAAAAGGGTCGTAAGGGTGTGATGTCTGTGAAGTTAGACATGAGTAAAATATATGACAGAGTAGAGTGGGGCTTCTTAGAACAAGTTATGCTGAAACTTGGTTTTCATCAGCAATGGGTGAGATTAGTGAGGTCATGCATTGGTTCAATTTCATATCGGGTATTGTTGAATGGTTTGCCTTCCAAGTCTTTTGTTCCTTCCCATGGTTTGCGTCAGGGTGATCCTTTATCACCTTACTTATTTGTTTTATACACTAAAGCTCTATCATCTTTATTGAGGTATGCTGATAATTGTCAGATGATTAATGGTGTTAAGGTATGCTCTCGGGCACCTACTATTAGTTATTTATTTTGTCAAGCCACTTATGTTGAAAATGAGGCATTGAGACAGCTTCTAGCCCTTATGAATTTGTATCGGGACAATAATTGAATTTGGATAAAACTGAGTTGCTTTTCAGCCCTAACGTGAGTGAAGATGTTGTTTTAGCTATTATGGAAATTTGGAATGTTTCTTCTTTACAGCACCATTCTCAGTATTTAGGGCTTCCCTCATTTGTTGGGAGGTCTAAAAGTTCTACCTTTTAAGATTTAAAAGAGAAGGTGTAGGGTAAGGTCCAAGGGTGGAAAGAACAATTACTATCTCAAGCCAGAAGGGAAATATTGATTGAAGCAGTGGTTCGAGCATTACCAACATATACAATGAGCTTTTTTTGTTGCCTAAGCGAGTATGTGGTGACTCAGACTTTATGTTTGCTCGCTTTTGGTGGGGACAAAGAAATTCAAAACGTAAGATGCACTGTTTGAATTGGAAGCAGATGTGTAATTCGAAATTTAGAGGAGTGATGAGTTTTAAGAATCTGAAAAATGTTTAATTTGGCTTTACTTGCTAAACAAGGGTGGAGGTTGTTAATGGAACCTCAATCTTTGTTATCTCGGGCCTTTAAAGCCAAGTATTTTCTTAATGGGGATTTTTTGCATTCTAGTTTACCAAGAAAGCCATCTTATGTTTGGAGAAGCATTTTTGCTTCTAAAAAACTTCTTTGTTCTGGCTGTAAGTTGAATGTTGGTAAGGGTGACAAAGTTCGGATCATGCTAGATAAATGGCTGCCTATGAATGTTCAATTGCTACCTCAGTCTCCTCAGCATATTATTCAATCTGATACCACTATTGATTATTTATTAATGCAAAATTTACCTTTGTGGAATAGGGAGTTGGTTCTTTCAATTTTTCCTACTAATGTGGCTGCCTCTATATGTTCTCTACCTTTGCTGTCCATATAGGAATATGACAGAATCATGTGATTGGGTAATAAAGGGGTATACTCTGTAAAGTCAGGGTATTATTCAGTTCTAAATCTGTTTTCTCTAAATGATGGTCCTGAGAGTTCTCATTCAGAAGCTACTAAGTGGTTTTGGAGAAACTTATGGAATTAAAGCTGCCTAATAAAGTGAAAATCTTTGGATGGAGGGCATGTAAGGATAGTTTACCAACAAGATTCAGCTTGTTGAGAAGAGGGATCCTACAATCAGCCCTTTGTGTTCATTGCATGCAGTGGGATGAAGATGCTTTTCATGCGATTTGTGGCTGTCCGATAGTACATGAAACTTGGGCAGTCCGTTATCCACAGATTATGCACCATTTACACCAGGTGGGAAGTTTTTCAAAGTTGGTTTGGATATTGATGAAATCCGATCCTAATTTAGTTCCTATATTTATTACCATTTCATGGGGAGTTTGGAAGTATAGGAATCTAAAAAATTTTCAAAACTCTGAGTGTTGCATTCTTGAATTAATTGATAGTTGTATTGGGTATGTTGAGAGTTATCTTCAAGTAAAAAAGTGTCATGTAGTGTTGTATAAGGAAAAAGTATTTTCTTGGATACCTCCTACTCAAAGTAAAGTAAAGCTTAATTTTGATGAGCTTTGTTTCATTCTTTTGTATCAGCAGGTATTGTTGTTATTTTACGGAATGATAATGGGGATGTTTTGATGGCTGCTAGCCATAAGGAGCATGGAGTTTTTAAAGTTGATAATATTGAAGTTTTAGCAGCTTTGAGGGGTTTGTAGTTAATACTTCATATGGGTTTGTTGAATTTGAGTTTGGAAGGTGACTCACTTATTATTGTTGAAGCTATTTGTTCTAATGAAGCTAATTTATCTAATCAAGGGTTTGTGATCAATGAGATTAAAAACCTTCTTCGTCGTTTTAATTCATTTGAAGTTCTCCATTTTGGTCGTCAAGGGAATGAGGCTGCTCATCTACTGGTAAGACATGCTTATTTTATTGATGATACTTTGCAATGGTGGCATTCATGTCCATAATTTATTCAAGCTATAATTTCTTTAGATGCTGCCATGTAACTATGCAGGAATGTTTTATGTATTGTATCTGTAACGCCCTAATGGAAGGCCCAAACTACATGGCCTATACTCTAAAAGGACTAGTCAATGATATATGATATGGATAAAGGTAGGTGGTGTATAGAATCCCACATTGCTTGGGAAGGAGAAGTTCTTGCTCTTTATAAGGTTCCAATAGGGCTCCAATTGTATCATTGACTTGTCCTTTTAGAGTATAGGCCATGTGGTTTGGGCCTTCTATTAGGGCGTTACAATATCTTCTTTATGAATGAAGTTATGTTGTTGTTATAAAAAAAAAAAAAAAACCACAGGCAAAATTCCAATACAAATAAAAGGACAAAACCAAAAACCTCCCGAAAAATAAAACGACCAAACCCATCGTTAGTTGAACACAAATAAATAATTCTTTGAAAAAAAAAAACTAAATTTAAAGATAAATAGTTGAACCGCCCGATTATAGAACCTGATGGAGAGAGACCGGTTCCACTTGAGGTGTTTTTTGGGGTCTTCTCCTTGATCTGTAAACCACTTCAACTTGTTGCTGCTATTGTTGGTTTTCATTGGCTACGATTTCTGCCCATAGATAATTGGAATTTCCAACTGAATACAGTTAAAAACATATTATACAAACACGTATATAACATGTGTATGTAAAATAGAACTGTAGAAGAATTGAAAATGAGAGAAACCCATATTGAAATATTAGGGATCTCTCTCTCTCTTTCTCTTTGTGCCCCTCTCCCTAACTGGTGAGTCAAACGTGAGTCACTAGGATTGGGAGTCACAGTGTCACACTGTGAGTGAGAATGAGAGAGTTTGAAAAGGGCACTCTCATGGCAGGACTGGGAGGAGTCAAACGTTGCGTTTTGGTGAGCCGTACAGTTTCAAGTTTTCGATTGGCCACCGGCCCACCTCTTGGACTGGACCTTATTTCAAGTTTTAGAAATATGAACCTTTCTCAAGTTCAACCTCGGTCTGTTGTTTTTTTTTTTTTTTTTTTTTTTTTTACAATCGGCCCGTTGTCAAGTTTTGAGAGAGAGAAAAAGACACTTCGATAAATAATAGGTTTTAATATAAAAATGAGACAACAAAATATAAATCTATTTTTAAATAATAAATATAAATAGAGTTGCAACTAGGGTTAAAGCCAGCATATGTCCAATATGGTTGATAATTGTTTGGCCTATGTGGATTGTTATAACTATGTGAAACAACAGCATCTTGTGGTGTGCAAAGAAAATGTGCTCTCTTGGAAAGCTCGAAGCTACAAGAAATTGTGACCATTTTTTTGCGAAGAAAAAGTTATTTGTTATGAAAACATATTCATTTTAGCTGGAAATAGTAATTTCGTTGAAAATAACTGATCGCAAATAAACAGTTTTCTTTTAATGAACTCTTGGTTATGTAAAGCTTAATTTTAATGGATCCTTGTTCAAAGAGTCGGGAGAAACTGGTATAGGGGTTATTTTAAGAGATTTCCAAGGTTCAGTTTTGATGGCCGCAAGTAAAAAGGAAAGGGGAGCTTTTGACGTTGATGATATTGAAACTTTAGCTGCATTATGAGATTACAACTCACATGGCATTTGGGTATGACTCATTTGATCTTAGAAGGAGATTCCATGTTAACTATGGAAGCTATTTGTTCTAAAGACCACAACTTATCTCGCCAAGGAGCTGTGATTATACAGATCAAAAGTATTTTGAGTTGTTTTGAAGCGGTTGAGGTGATTCATGTGGGTAGACAAGGGAATGAGGCGGCTCATCTACTTGCAAGATATGCTCATGATGTGGATGATAATGTTCAATGGTGGCACCAATGTCCTGGTTTTATTTACAATCGTGTTATTCTAGATGCCGCTAAGTAAATGCAAGGCTAATGTATTATCTTATTCTATACTTGTTATAGTAAGAATGCAATTTGCTGTTGTTATAAAAAAAAACATGATAATTTATCTCAAGTGGCCTGTTTTACTTTCAAAACAACAGGAAAAATATGTGTGAAGTCCAAAAGTATGTTGTCCAATCAAATCATTAGTATTTACACGTTGAAATATTGAAATAATTCCTTATCGAGTTGATTTTAGACCAAACACAAGTAACTTTTTTTTTTTTTTTTCATTCAAAAAATGATCATTGCAAGTAGACATCATTTGGTAGATAATGACAGAACAAATACAAAGATATTGAAATCATTTCATTGGATCCCACTTTGTACACATAAAGGTTAATGTGACATAGCCTTGCTAACAAGCTAGCTAGAAATTATTAATTTGCTAGGTGTAGAAAAAGCCAAACTCAATCCTTAAGGGAGAGTAATTTGCAATTGGGTCCTTGATAAGAGTTTTTGCATGGTGTAGATCAAAAGTTCGAAATCTTATTTGCACATAAATTCTATTAAAAACCCACAATTTGGTATGATAATCTGTAGAGTACTAGAGATAGCGGGTTTTAACGGGCTAATCTGAAAAAAAATATTCGAAAAACCTTGCAAAAAAAGAGATATATGGAAATTGTAGAGTGTAAAAAGGCAAAATGAGTGTTTTATAGGGGTCCAAATGCAAATGTGCGCTCCTTGGCGAAGCAAATATTGCAATAACATGGAAATGGAGTTCTTCTTTCAACCTACTTTGCTTGGCGGATAATACACACTTACACACCTCACTGATGGGTCCTATTGGCTAATTGACACGTACGTGTAATGTAATAATATATTGGTCTTGTTCCCAAGTCAACCTCCATTTTTGTTGCCACATAAATGTGTCAATCTTCATGTGGGTGTGTCATAAAGAAGATGATAAAAAAAAAAAAAAACCTATTGAAACTTTGCTTTTAACAAATTATTGTCAACCTAGCTTGTTGAACACCCCAACGAAAAGTTGAAAAAAAAAAAAAAATTGTTTAGAGGTTTGTTTGTTAACACATCCAATACAATACTAGAATGATCTTAGAATAGTAATGTGATCTTGATATTTTCTATTTTTTTTTTTATAACTATAATGGATTTTATAATTAGTGTTTCAATATATATACTCGTAGATATAGATATTAAGACCCGGTTTGGATACAAAATTCAGTCCAGTGCACTTTATTTTTAGACTGAGTTAAATATTCAAAAGTAGGTTTTTACACAGGTTGAATAGAGTCCAAAATTGAACTCATTTGTAGGGCCCACAATTGACAAACATTAATTTCAAGTTTTACTTTTTCATCTCTGTCAGTTTATTTTTCTCTCCATTATGTACAACTTTTCCATCTCTCGTGGGGCCCAACTCAGTTGTTTATCACTTTTTCTACTTGGCTTGTCTGGCTATAAGTGTATCTTGTCAGGAATTTTTTTTTTTTTGCAAGTTTTGGCACCAGCAATTGCTCAGACCATGTTAGATGAATAGTAAAATTTAATGGTGGGACCCATTTATTTTACAATTTCCTATAAATATATATAAACTCATCTTAATATCTAAACATATCTAAACTCATCTTAAGTGGGTCCCATAAAATTCACTCAACTATCTCAATTCACTATTATTCATAAAAAAATAAACTCAGCTCAACATCTAAACGTAGCCTAAAACTCAAAAAGATATGGTAGATATAGACCCATGGCTCGAGCTTAAATTCAATCTATTGAGAATATACATTGTGTGGAATGAAAAAGATTTCGTATACAAAATAATCTTATAAAAATAAATTTATAAAATTAATATAATATGTTTGTTTTTTTTATGTAGCACTTCTCATTTGCAATTATATTAAATCAACACTTATTATTAATTTAATCCAGATATTTATCATTTTAATATTCAAGTTTAGATTTCATAGTAATAAAATGATGATGTGATCATAAATCCATTCCTATGAATCTATATATGATGATGTGCTCACAAAACCTAAACCCATGAATTTGAAGATTTCACGAAATCTACTTAATAAATTATCTTAGAAAATCTAGACAATCTTAGGTTTTTAAAATGAAGCATATGATAATACATGGATGCATAAATACGAGGAGATATTTTGGATAAGGCTATATATTTCATGGAAAGTTCTTGTTGTACTAATTAATATTATTCTTTATATTATATTTTGTCATTTCTAATCACCCCAAATGATATAATACATATTAAATGGCTTATAAATTAATTAATTTAAATAAAAAGTCACTTGAAATTAATATATATAACGCATGAAGTAACTTGAGATGATGAAAATAATGGTTAAAAAATATTGTATTTTGTCTTTTGCTATATATTTCACTTGCACGTTAGAGAATATCTGAAATTTATTTGTTCAAGAATTGTAAGACAAAAGCTTCTGATTAGCCCATGATTCATTGGGACTGTTTTTGTTGCATTAATATGTAGTGCAATCACTAATTCAAATAAAGAAAACTCGGTCACAAAGTTGTAATCCCATGAGGGGATGCTGCTACGTAGCATTTATTTCGCCGCAAAAATTGTTTTTCCACAAAGTTTTACTTGATGGCGTGATCTTGTGGCAAAAGGTTTGTCTTTTTTCTCACGAACAGTTTTTACGTCATCAGCACACTATTTGTCACGATCATATATCTTGAAAAAAGAATTCGTGAGAAAATCTCATATTTGTTGTAGTTTATATAATATACTCCTATTGTATCTTCCTCATATATATATATATATATATATATATATATCTTAAGCTTATAGTATGAGATTATAAAAGTCTTGATTTGAAGGACGGTAAGTAGGCTATATATGTTTGGGTAGTAAGGTGATTTAAGATGATCTATGAATAGTAGTGAAAAAATAATAATAAAATATTAAATAATAATGAATAGTATTAAAAAGTATTTGTGCAAAGTAATGATAAAATATTAAATAGTAGTTGAGTAATCTCACTCCACTATCCAAACACAGACTAAATAACCCAGTTGGGTTTCAAATTTGTCAAGATCTTTGGTTAGTTTCAAAAACTCTAAATGTAGAGCTTGTAATTATTAATGCATTTAGGGATGTTAAAACTCTTTCACCGAATTGAGACTTTGATTAAACATGTGACTTAATTAGACCCTGAATTAACTATTAATAACAAGGATTAGACTGGCTTTAGATGAGTCAAATTAATTTAATTAGAGTTTGTAGTTTGAGAAAAATATTATTGGAGCTTTCAAAGATTTCTTTTGATTTTCATGATCTTGTTAGAAATAGCAATGCGAGAGATAAGTGAGTTTTTTTGGTATATCATATTTTTTTTTAAAGGATTTGCACGGAATTTATACACCTTAAATCTCCACAAATCGTTTTCTTAAAAATAATATAACCATAAGGATAACCTTAATGATTATCATCATTATAAATGTGAATGCAAAAATAAATTATAAATATTAGACCCATTGGACATTATTATTAATTAATGTCTATCTTGGCATCTTGTCATTTGAACGTGAGCACTTTTAATTGAGTAATTCTACATATAAATATGAAGTGCATAAACGCCGCATAATTTTTTTGAAAAAGAGTGGGATCTATTATGAAAAAATTTAATTTTTTTCATATGGATCATATATTTTATTCATTTTTATCAAAATAATTACGTGACGGTTGCACAATTCACGGTTGCAAATATATTTTCTCATTTTAAATTTATCTATAGAAGCAACCCTATCCCCAATTAACAAATAACATCCCTCCTTTTCCACAAATATTGACAAATCCTACACCCCAATCAAATCAACAAATAACATGACCCCTCCCTTTTCACAAATGACACCATAAATTCTGCAGAATATTCTTTCTCGCAATTCATTTCCCAATCGAAACAGCATATTTTCTAAACTTTAAGAATGATTAGGAATATTAATTTCTTATGCATACATAAAATGGTCAACTGATTTTTCAGTACCAACAGAATCAATTAATTAAGATATGAATCTGTCTTGTGATCCCCCTAATTTGTTTAAGATGTTATATTAAGATATTATTAACGTATTTCAATGGGACATGAATTAGATAGAACCTCCTACCCAATATATATATACATTAAGATATATGATCCCATGAGATCTTAGATAATGCTATGTTAACCACTAATGCCTCTTGTTAGCGGCACATAAACATCCACACCGATGTTGACATGTTAATACGTGTATATATATATATATATATATATATATAGTTAATGGAGGAACAAGCAGAGAAACTGATCATCATGACATGTACACAGGTAATATATATATAAGACGATCGTTGCTATTCTTCATAGATTTTGTCACCTCCAATCACGCTTGTTGATATATCAAGTTTTTATAAGTAGATTCATTTGAAAGTTTACTGATTGGCCAATTTTGGGTTGTGATTATAAATTGAACCCATAGTCTAATCATATATATATAATAATCGAGAAATACCTTTCAAATCATGATATTTGTTAGGGTTTCTTTTTCATGGTTGTGGACTACGTGACTAGCCAACCTACTTATAAATTTCATTCTAGTTATTGTCCTTCATTTAATTTCTTTTTGTGCACTGTTTCTAATTTTATATGACCCTTTAACTGATCATCTCTTTCCTTCTTAATTCTCTTTTTCTTTCCTTGGCTTTTTTAGTGGGACTTGTCGGCCAAACAACAATTATGAATTATAGACCACTAATTTTATTGGAAAATCATCACCTTTACATGATAAACATATAAAATATATATCCGCTTCACAAAGAATACAAAAAAAAAACCAAGCCTTGGCATAAAGAAGTAGGGCTAGGCTCTAACTCCGATGGAGTTGGAAAGTCCAACTCTGACCTCTGACTCTGACCAAAGTTAGAGATCAAGTTGGGCTAAGACTCTGATTCCGAATCAGAGCATATTCCAACTCCAATCGAAGAACAAATATGTTTTAATTTTTTTATAACAGATCAAAACAACAACAAAAATTATAACATAACAACAAAAAACAAACATTTATGAGAAAACATGGATTTTTTCTGATTTTTTTTTTATAACAAATAACATAAATTATAACAAACAAATTCGCAGAGAATTTTTGCATCCTAGGGTTTTGGATTGCAACAGAGGAAGACAAGCATAGAGAGAAAATAAACACGAAAGAAAGTTGTTGAGCGAGAGGATAAAAGAGAAATTATGAGAAAATGAAGGAGGAAGAGGGAAACGATGGAAACTACGACAAGAGATAAAAGAGAGACTTTCAGTTCTAAGAAAACAAATGAGGAGGAGAGAAATGACATAGGATTTTGGTGCTAAAGAGATAAATATATAGGAGGTGGAAACAACGTCGTTTTAGACTTTTGAGGGTTTCTAAATTTTTTTTTGCAAAATACACCATCTCGTACACGAGAGGCTTGAACACGAGTTAGTTAATTGGCAAAACGCGGCGTTGCACCATAAGGCCACTCAACTACCTGTTATTTATGTTACAATATTAAATATATTAAGTCTAAATGTCAAAGTTCAGAGCTAACATGGACTCCGGATTCTAACTCCAATTTCTAAAAACTCTATCTTTGTCGGAGTCGGAATCGGAATCTTGTCAAATTTTGGACGGAGTTGAAGTGAGTGGATTTTTTGCCCACCCCAATAAAGAAGGTACTCAAAGAAGTAGGTGGCATGGTTAAGCTAATTGTGATCATAATGAACAATTCTATGTAAAAATTATTGTTTTTGGGTAGACTTGTATCTAAAAGATATTTGAACTTTTCTGTCTCCCAAGCTTTACAATTTTATGAAACTTAGTACGAGAAGTTTTGGAATTATATTATATGGTTATTCGAAAATACTATTTTTCATCCTAAATGATCTTATTATCTTAATTAATACACTTGTTAACGGAATTTCATATGTCAATCACTTAATTAATAGACAATGATTTAAAATGAACCACATTAATAGTATGATCATTGAGGATGATATATAAAATCTAAAATGAAGATCGAGCACAATTTCTCATATATCATAGTTAGTTGGTTGATTTTATGTATATAGGGCATTAACTAGGTTGCCATCTGCATGCATGCACAGGTTGAAATTTTTGGGTAGTTAGGTTGCTTTAAGCAAGGAAAAAGTCTGTACATGCCTTCGGCTTCACGGGCTTGGATCGATCCACCAAATTTCATAAAGAAAAAGTATTTTTCTGCGTTGTTTGTTGTGTACACATGTTCACGAGAAATGATTTTACGCCGCTGCATCAAATTTTCAATGGCTTTTGGGTGGAGCCACCGTTTGGCTACCTTTTTGGTTATGCTTTTCAATGCTTTAGAAGATTATTTAGAAATTTTATAAAATAAAATTTATAAATTGATATAATTTAAATATTTGATATATTATATTTATTTTATAATAAAAAAATTTATAATTTAATATATCAATTTATAAATTTAATAGACTAAACAACTTCTCCTTTTGAAAATCACACTACGCACATAGAACATGCAAAAATATACATAGATTTAGATTTTATTTAAATAGTGAAAATATTTTATTTCATCTCATGTTATAATTTTTTAAAATTTTTATATAAAATATAATAAATAATTTAACTTTTTTAAATTTAAAATTTTAAAATAATTATAATATTTTATTTAACTTTTAATTTTTATTTAAAATTATCTGATGTCATCTCAATCCAAACCAGCAACTTGGTGTATTAACGAGGAGATATTATGGGTTGAGCTGTAACAGAGGTTTGGGCACTTTGAAGTACTTGAAAAGTTAAAACCATTAAAAGAGGTTGGCAGCTGGTTAGTTCCGAGGACTATGAAAGAAAGTTAAACATGGGGAAGTATTAAAGGGAGATACATTACTACTCTTCAACCAATACATGCAAACATGTGTTACAGATAAAGGGAGATCCATTACCCTTTAACCAGAAGGTACACTGTCACAGGATTAGGTCACACCTAAAATAATAATAATTTTTTTTTAACTATCTCTATATGTCCTTTTATTGGGGGCAGGCGAGCACTATGTCCAACCAAAATGGCATATATATTTTTGAAATAATATTATATATAATTATGAAATATATAAATATAATATAATTATTTTAAAAAGAGTAAAATTTATTATTAAAAATTAATTTTATTTTCATCTAAGTCTTATAATTATTTATTTTTTTTAAAGTAATTATAGACGTTTACTTATTCACAACTATAACTATTATTTTTCTATTAATAAATATTTGGAATTTTTTTTATATATATTTTTTATTACCCATTATTGTCTGCTTTTTAAGGGGTCTCTCATTACCTAGTTAGTCTCCAACAAGTTTTATTGCATTATTGAAGATGATAGTTTTCATTATAAAATATAATAATAAAAAATTTTATTTACAATCTTGAGTAGAAGACTGCGTGTACAGTTTTATTAATAAATAAAAATAAAGGAGGAAAAATATCATTATAAAAATGATATTATTATAATTTTAATTTTTTTTAAATATAATTATAAGAACTTGTATGAACAATTCTTATTTAATGACTGAAAATTATATGTAGACTATTCTATGAGAAAATCACCGAAAATAATTTTTTTTAGGCTTTTGATGCACATACAATTTCAGGCTAACACGCAAGGTCATTAAAAAAACAATTAATTACTTGAAGTTTGGGGCCCCATATGCATGTTAGGCACATAGGCTGAAGCCGCTGAACCATTTTATACAATTTGCAAATAATTCTTGATAGATAAAGAAAGAGAAATGATAATTATTTTTAGAGTGCGTAAATTTGTGTATTTTTTTTTTTGTAAAATATTGATAAATTTGAGATCTACATGAAAAAAATTATTTTTTTAATAATAAATTTCCTTTTTTTTTTTAAATAGAATACATAAGATTTAGACACTCTAAAATTATATGTAGTATTACTGATAAAGAATCTGATCTATTAAACCCGGATTATTTATTTTCTAATTAATTGGGTTCATTGTGCTTAGGTTGCGTTTGGTTCTCAAACTCAGTCAAATTCAGTCTAACTTTAAGTTGAGTCTGATATCTAAACATCTAACTCTTAAATTATTAAATTCATCTAAACTCAAAATATTTTTACATGTGGGATCTACAATTTTTTTTAACTTAAAACATCTTTATATATAAGACTCACAACTTTTTTTAATTTTTCATAAAAAGTACTAAACTCATAGTAACATTTAAACACACTTTAAATTCAGTTTAGATGAGTCTTATATAACTTTCTTCACTACTTAATTTATTACTATTTATAAAAAACTCAACTCAATTAAATTTAACTCAAGATCTAAACACAATCTAATTAAAAACAGCAGCTACACAAACTAATTAATCAATTAGTTATAGTATATTGGACCATGAAACCAATTAAAACCAATTGTCCTAATCAAACTTTTGTGTAAAATTAAGATTGGCTGCCAAGAAGTTGACAGCTCTATCTTGGACACCCAGATGCCAGCAATGACATTATCCATATATACAAGCATGCATACATACATAAATATATATACTTTTGGAAGACCCTACAAGAACATGATTACATGAACTTGAGCAGTGAAGGACAGTTGTGGTGGGAAAGATTAAAGTAAGGCCATTATGGGCAAGTAGAGCAAGAAATGATTTGATATTATTACTTGCTTCTTCTTTTTTTTTTTTTTTTTCCTACTTTGACTTTCTTGAGATTAGTTTGATCATGATAAGAACACCATCCTCACATCACAAGAAGGGAGAATAATTTATATAAATTATTTTTGGTGGTAAAAAAAAGAAAAATAATTTATATAAATTTTAAATAGATAAATTATATGTAAGTTTTTATAAAAAAAAATAGACTTTACCTTAAAAAAATAAAAAAAATATATAATTTTTTTTTTATTAATAAGACTTACTTTTTTATAAAAGATTTATATTTATTAACATTACTCAAAATAATAATAATAATAATAATAATAATGAAGGAAATTTTTGTTTTGTTTTTTTTTTTTTTTTTTGTAAGGTAGCCTGTGGCTGTATTGAAGAGGAGATGATCTCAAGCATCTAGGCTGATGATAAAAATGGCTAGGACCACTTGACCCACTTCAAACCCACTTCAAACGTGCATCAGTGTAACCCTGTAACCAGTTTGACTTTTGGCAAAATATTTATTTTTTATTTTACATTTTGTTATATTTAATTATATTAGATGATGTAATTGGTGTGACTGATGATAAAATTTAAGATGAATAATACAATTCTTAATTACGTATTTGTTACCTCTTTTTCTCTATGCGGCATTGTTTGTATTTGCAGTACATCTCAACTCATCTCAATTTATTTTATTATTATTTATTAATATTCAGTAACTTTAATTTATAAATTTTATTACTATTCATAATTTATCTCAGAGTTTTGCTACACAACCTCCACCACACTCCACACTCCACACTTTTTTAAATTTTTTAAATTTTTAATATTTTTTTTTAAATTTTTTTTTGAGTTTATTCTTTTTAAATTATTTTAAATTTTTTATTCATTATTTATATAATAAATATTTAATAAAAGAAAAAAATAATAAAAATTAAAAATAATGTGGAGTGTGGAGGTTGTATGAATAGTAGGAAGTTGAGTAGATTTTTTGAGCCAATAAATATGTTAGTCTCAAGTTGAAAAAGACAAATAAAGAGAGAGAATGTAAAAAATAATTAAATTATTAACACTAAGATGTGATTTTGACAATGAGATGAGATGAGATAATATAATTTTAGATAAAAGTTAAAAGTAGAATAAAATATTATTATTATTTTGAGATTTGAAAAAATTAAATTATTTATTATATTTAAAAAAATTATAATAATGAGATGAGATAAAATATTTTCACTATTTTTAATAAGAGAGAGTTTGAAAATTTCTTGAACAAATGTCATGCAAATTGAATATTGAAATAGGCCCTTAACACATGCTTCATCTACTTTTATGGCATTTATAATTCTCATTCAATCCCCCTTTCCATGGTTGATGGTTCAACGGTAAAAGCTAAGGGAAGAGATGATATTGACTACTTGAGTCTTGAGTCCTGTTAAGAAAAAAAAAAAAAAAATCCATAAATATCAAATTGTTTGTCTTAATTTGGATGGAAAATATTATTTATATTTGTAATTTTTAGTCACATAATAATATGTATTGACGTGTTAGCTATTGATATATTAAAAATTATAAAATTTAAAATTTAAAACTCAATTAAAAAATGATATAATATATTTTTTACTTGATATGTATAATGTTATGCGTAAAATTATATTTGAATATTTTATAAAGAAAAAAATCACAAAAAATTTGTAAAGGAATTATCTAATTAAAATTTATACATAACATTAATCTTAATTTAATATTTATATAAAAGAGTTAATCAATATATAATCTCCAAATAACAACTGCTCATCCATACTGGTAAGCAACGTTACAAAAGAGGCACAACTTTTCGTATTTTTCACGGGAGTACACTTTTCCCAAACAAAAATAGAAAGTAGTAAACAAACAATGGATTAGAAAAGTTGCATCCATATTCCATACCCAACAATTTATAAGAAAATAAATTTATAAGCATATAATAAGCATCGGAACAACAACAATCAACAATGCAAGAAATTGTTAAACCAGAGTGCATTACACCTAAAAACAGAAAAGAAAAGGAAAAAAAAACGCGAACTAGTGTTCAAGACTTCAAGTACAGTTTATAATTTAGAAATAGAGTAAGAAAATAAACAAGAAACTTAAAAAACCAATAACAGAGGTGAGAAAATGTAAATAAAGATCACACACCACCCAGAAAATAAAAAAAGAAGAAAAATAAAATAAGATTACAAGAAAAATAAAGAGTCAATTGAATTAGTCATAATCAGTCATGTTCATAACAAATCAGAAAATCCCAATAAGAACTTACAGAATTCCATGCTTTACTGTATGGAAGGCATCTAAACCATCACCTACCACTGACAACTCCATCCCTTCTTATTATCCCCCACCACTAAGAATTCCATGTCCCTATACTCTCTACAACAAGCCGCAGAAGGCATTTCTTCTCATTCTTGGGTTTGGGTTTTTAGCAACCCTCTGGGCTGGTGTAAGAAAGCTCCTTCCCAGCTTAGATTCACAGTCACATTTTACTCCACACAGGAAAAGCAGATAGAAAATAACTCATTTGGGCTATAAAACTGGTTTTTCTGAGAATTGGGTTGATCTGTGTTTACTACATGGGGTCAACTTGATTATATATTTCTTGGATTTTCTTAGGCCAGAGATCTGAGATTGTGGGTTTCGGTTTTTTTCTCTGGGAACAAGGAATGGTGAAAGGGTTTCTAAGATCTGGACTTTGAGGGTTGCCTTTGGGAATCTAATCATACGAAGGTAAGAGGTTGAAATGTTTTGAGAAGCATAAAACACTTTGTTCTGCTTCTCATTCTCTTAATGTTATTTATTTTTTTAAGCTCATTTTATTTTTTCTATTTGAGATGTGTAGCTTGAAAAGTTTCTGTTTTTATGTTGGTGAAAAATTGTGTGATCTCATAATTTGTATAAACTTTGGTACATCTTCTGTTCGCGATGTGCTCTGTGATCTAAATTTTGTTCATTGAAATGTCTTTTTCCAGGTTCTTATTTTGATGTATTTGCTTCATCCTCTTTCTTATTTGGCTTAAATGGTTATATAGCATGTTCCTATCTGTTTGTTGCTAGTTTTGTGTGAATAATGAAGATGTCTAAAGCGCCTGCTAATGAACATTACTGGCATTTATCACCCTCTTGATGGTTGCCAATGTACAGAAAAGTACTCGAAGATTTTAAATAAGTAAATAAAAGGTGAAAAATTTCAAATCTTTGTATGCATTGATGGATTTTAATTTTTCATGTATCTTTGTTTAACAATGTAGCAGCTGGATATCCGAAAAGATGGCCTCGGATCTTAATGCAGAATTGTCGAAGAAAACTGCCATTTTTGGTCTTAAGGTCTGGGAAGTAATTGGGATTGCAGTCGGGTTCTTTATCATAGTTATCCTTTTGGTGCTGTCCTTGTGTATAACATCACGGAAGAAATCAAGGAGAACTGGGGACAAGATTCCTCTTAGCCAAATTCCGACTGTTTCAAAGGAAATCAAGGAAGTCCGAGTGGAACAAGTTTCAACAGATGAATTTGTTCCCCGTGATGGAATTCTTCTCACCATTCATGACAAATCCAGTGATAAAGATTCAGATAAGGTTATGGTCCATCTGGGTATGGGGAAGGTGAAGAACGGAGACAATAGCAGTCAGTCAGGTTCGTTTCATCATTTGGAGAAAGATGGTGGCGGGTCACAATCTGGAGAAGAAGGTAGTTCTGGCAAGGTTACTGTGTATAAGCCTTCCTCTTCCTATCCTATAACTGCTCCTTCCCCTCTATCTGGCCTGCCCGAATTCTCTCACCTGGGTTGGGGTCACTGGTTTACATTAAGGGATCTTGAGCTTGCTACAAACCGGTTTTCTAAGGAAAATGTTCTGGGTGAGGGTGGTTATGGAGTCGTTTACCAAGGACAGTTGATAAATGGCACTCCAGTGGCAGTTAAAAAGATTCTAAATAACCTGTGAGTTTAGATATTATTACTGATTTCCTGAACTTATTGTGAATTCTTTTTCTTGTTCATGTCACTTTGGCTAAAGTTGAACTCCTAAACTTCTTCACTCCAGGGGTCAAGCAGAGAAAGAATTTAGAGTGGAAGTTGAAGCTATTGGTCATGTGCGCCATAAGAATTTGGTCCGTCTTCTGGGATACTGCATTGAAGGGACTCACAGGTAGTGCTTTCTGCTACGCTATGTTTTTATCCAGCTAAAGATTTAGATCACTCGTAGAAATCAATTTCCAAGAAAAAGATGAATTTTAAGTGCTAGATTACAAGATATTAAGGGAAAGAAAAAGAATATTTTGTAGGTTGAATATTTGCAAGGTAGCTCCATAGGGAATTTAATTTCCTCTTCACTGATTTAAACTTTCAGAATGTTGGTTTATGAGTATGTCAACAATGGAAACTTAGAGCAGTGGCTTCATGGAGCTATGCGTCAGCATGGATATCTTACTTGGGAGGCGCGCACAAAGGTTCTTCTTGGCACGGCTAAAGCGTAAGTCAATTCACTTGCATACTTTTCTGGCCTTCTAGTTCTCATTTAATGTGATTTTGCTTGTTATAGTCTTGCCTACTTGCATGAAGCCATTGAGCCAAAAGTGGTGCATCGAGATATTAAGTCAAGCAACATACTGATTGATGATGACTTCAATGCAAAGGTATCTGATTTTGGTCTAGCCAAGTTGCTTGGTGCTGGAAAGAGTCATGTCACTACTCGAGTTATGGGAACTTTTGGGTGAGTAGTTCTTCTAGTGCATATACAATTTCATTTTCCCGTTTTTAGTTTGTCTCAATATAGTTAATCTGTTTGGGCTAAATTGGTCATTCTCATATTCGTACCCCATCCCCTCTACCTTTTGTCCCACACGATTACAGTTATGTTGCTCCTGAATATGCAAATACTGGCCTTTTGAATGAGAAGAGTGATGTTTATAGCTTTGGGGTTCTGCTTTTAGAAGCAATTACTGGAAGAGATCCTGTGGATTACGGTCGTCCCACCCATGAGGTATGGAATTAGTTATTAAGCTCTAGGATGTATGACTTTTAATTGCGTGAATGACAATGACTTGTTGTTATCAAGAAGCCATAGAACACTTGATGCAAGTTATATTTACTGTACTAGTTGTGGAATGGTGAATACTGATAAAAAAAGAAGAAAAAATGGGTTCATTTTGAACTCTCATTAGATATATCTGGAATGCTTCTTTTGTATACTTCATGTGTACACGGGCTATGCCTATTCCATTCTTATTTATAAAATTTATCTATTACTTATCAAAAAAATATATATGTATATCTGGAATGCATCTTCTTTAAGGCCTATTTTCATCTGACTACTTTTTGTTGGTTTTGACTCCTGGTTGCATTTTGGCTCCCATGTTTGGTTGTTCTTGCTGGTTCTTGGTGGGTAAATATGAAAAAATATGGTTTATTTGGGTCATTGTTGATATGTTGGGTAAGATGACCCAACCTGCAGAATGACTGCTTGTAGTTGTTTTCAAATGCTGAAAGCGATGCCTTTCTTTAACTAGAGAGTATAAAAAAATGTTAAAACCCATTCAAATAACAATTTTTTTTTTTAATCAATAAAACCCATTCAAATAATAATAACAAACTTAAAACGGTAATCTATATACCCAAGAGCCTTTTAAGCTTGCAATGGCATTCGGATTAGAAATTATAGTTGGCAGTCACCTTAATGCCTTCCCTTTTCTGCCTTCATCACATTTATGCTTTTAAAATCTCTTGGGCCTGTTTCTTTGTAGTTAGTTTTCCAATTTGTGACATCTAAAACTCTTCTGCAGGACCTAGGCCTCTTATTTGTCAAGCCTGCCACATGTTCTGTCATAAACTTGATTGTTCTTCTCATTTCAACCAACCATAGCAAATAATCTTTGGATGTTCTTAGCATTGTTTTAATCATTGGTTGTAACTTCAAGACATTTATAAGGTGTACATACATGCTAATATGAGGACAGAATTTTGCTCAGTGCTCCTTTGGCCTTTTAAAATAAATATTTATCAGATTTTCCTTGTTTTCTTTTATAACACTGATGTAGGATTGAGTTCATGACACTGAGGATAGGTCCTTTTGTGCAGTTTTTGGCATGTAAAATCTTCTAGTCAAGATGTTGAGGTCCAAACCTCTACTAAACCTTCAAATTTTCATGTTATTTTGGTATTTTGAAAAGAAATGAGCTTGTGACATGAACCCTGAAATGGGATTTGTTGGTTTAAGAAAGGATCAATATGTTCCAAGTGTCATAACATGACACTTGGAACTAGGATAGTAGGATGGGTTAACAGTCCTTCCATAAAGTCTACTGCAGGTTTTAGAACATTCATCTTAATTCAAACTTTATTTGATCCAAGAGACTTTTTTTCACTTGGCATGAATTGCAATACTTTCAGGTAAATCTGGTCGATTGGCTGAAAATGATGGTTGGAAGCAGGCGATCAGAAGAGGTGGTAGACCCAAACATGGAACCAAGGCCATCAACCAGAGCCCTGAAACGTGCTCTTTTGACTGCCTTGAGGTGTGTTGATCCGGAGTCTGAAAAACGACCTAAGATGAGCCAGGTTGTTCGTATGCTTGAATCCGAAGAATATCCCATCCCAAGAGAGGTTAGTTTCTAATTTCTTTTCTATAGCACGACTCACTTGGACAGCCGTTTCAATTTATGTTTGAAAAATTAGATATGCATTTTGTAATCTTAAGAGTTCCCCGTGTATGTGGGCAAGGCCTATTTCATTAGTATCTAGTTTGGGTAGCTCAGAATACCCACTACTATTTATTATTTTATTATACTTTTCACCTATTTGTCACTATTTTTTACTGCTATTCAATATTCTATTATTACTTTTTTATTACTTTTTCACTACTATTCACAGAAAATCTGATATCACCTCACTATCCAAATGCAACCTTAATAAAGTTGTTTACTTAAAAAAATATTTGTAATCCTGGAGTTATTAGATTTGATTGCTGTGGAAGTTCTTTGGTGAAATCCACTTGTTCCAGCTACTTCATTATCACTTTCTTTATGCGTGACCAGGCTGGAATGGCTGATCTGATCCATTATCTTCTAATTAGCGCAATCTATATATTCTAATGAGTTGCACTTTTCCATGCTGTTGGGATTGTTACTACCTGTGTATCGTAGTGAGCCTTCATATTTTTTCCCTTCCATTTATTTGTTCTCCCTTTCTATGATGGATCGAAGTCATTCTTTCAAATATTAGCTGTGCTAGAATCAAATATTAGATATTCAGTTGAATATCTAGCTGTGCTAGATAACAGTAAGGTAGTTCTGTAAATAGGTGATGGAAAAGGCTGACGTAAATATGTAGTCTGATGATGCTTCTGCACGAGAAAAACTAGTAACCAAATAAAAATAGAAAAAGGGGGCATGGAGGCAGCTTCCTATCCACCACTATGGAATGGAGGGGGATCTACTCCCACCGATCACGATCGAGGGTCTGCACATATTCATATCAACTTTATGCCTTCGAAATATAATTTGATTCCTAAATTGACAGTTAATAGTAGTAAAGTAGTCTGAGAATAGTTGTGTTCCCAAACATACTATAAAAAAGTCATTTTTCTTTTCATTCCAATTGGCCTGGATCCCATTCATCCACTTCTCTATCATCTCATTGTTCGCTGCTGTTCTATATAATTTTAGCTCCTAATTTTCCTTGATGGTCCCTGACTGATTTTGAAATGAATCTCTTTTTATCTCGACTTTTCAGGATCGAAGGCACCGAAGAACTCAGGCAGGCAGCATGGAGATCGAATCTCAGAAGGATTTTTCTGATACTGATCGGAGTGATAACCCCGACTCAAGATCAAATAGCAAGGGCTACCAGCGTACCTAACCAAACAAGCGATTCATTTTGAGGATCAAAGGGATCATATAAAGTGAGGGTAACACTCACAATTTTTCCAACTCATTGAATTCTTGGGGTTGCCTATCTGAGCATGGGGGAAGGGGTCGGAGTTGTGGATGAGCAAGATGATCTTTCATTCTTCATTTTTATCTCTACTTTTTTCAAAAAAAAAAAAAAAAAAAGAAAAAGAAAAATTTTAGGCTGGTTTCTTGTAGATGGAGAGATTATGGTATGTGTAAGAAAGTGGTGTGAAGAACCCAAATACAATGGGGTCGTGTACAGAATTGATAGATCCCTAACTTGTTTGATGAGTATGCTCTTCCTTTTGTGCATAGAGAAGTACACTGTTTTAGGTACCCCAACAAAAAGAAAGACTTTGTTATTGTGTCAAGGCTGCTGCTGCTGCTGCCATGAGAAGAATGCCTGATCCATATGGCCAAAACTTTTGCATAAAATTGACACATGACCCTTTTTCCATTCAACGAGTAGTCTTTACACTACTTGTTTTCGGCTTCACATGTCTCGCATCCCCAATGTCTAAAAGTCATAAGCCGAAGACCCCAAGTGGTGCGTGAATGTCAGCATGGAGATCTTAAACCTGTAAAGCTAAACTTGTTTTCCTTGTCTTGGATCCTGAAGCAATTTCCATTGCTATCTGCTTATCTTTTTAGGAAAAGCCCATGTGGATTAATCGAGGAAATCTTCCTGTGTTCTTCACTAGAATAAAGGTATAGTGTGAAGGTCCATCCCATAAGCATGCATGCATGCCCTAGTCGTGTTATGATAGGAGTTTTTGTCTTGGCATATATAATAATGAGGTTCTTATTCAACTTTATTGGTAATGGTTTTTTTTTTTTTAATTAGCAACAATGAAAAATTCTTATTGACTTTTCGAGTAATGGTACATGCAGTCTTGAAGTGCGTAAGTGTCGTGTAGTTTTTTTTGAAAAAAAATAGAGTTTATTATTAAAAAATTATTTATTTTTTATATGAATTTTATATTTATTCATTTTTTTTAAGTGATCATTCGGTATTTGTTTCCAATTGTTTAGACCATTCCAGCCTGCTTCAACAATTCGGGACCATGTTTACATTTCCATCCAAAATGTGTTGTGAAGGAGAGAGAGAGAGAGAGAGGTTGTGAAGGAGAAGTCGTAGGAAGAAAAAAAGATGAAGAAATTAGGAATTGAAGGAGCAATCGTACGTGAATATAATTGCCACACGTCTGTGTTGCAAGACTTTCTTGATAGGAAATTAAGATCATGAATAATAATACTAGAGCCACTGCAGGGAGCGTGGGAGCTCCCACTAGTATATTTTATATATTTTTTTACTCTTTCTTTATATATATATTTTTTTATTTTTTAAATATTTTTTAAAAAATAAAAGAAATTCACAATATCATTAAAAAATATTTCCTTAATCACGAAAAAAAAATCCCGACGAAAGCCGCAGCGGGAAGACTAGAATTATTCAATTGAGAGTGGACAATTTGGCTACAGATATTATCAACCAAGTAATATTTTATAAAGAAAAATTCTATTTACAATTTCTAAGTGAGGATTGTGTATGTAAACCTATTGATATATTTCATTAAATAGAAATTATTATTATAATTTTAAAGATAAAATTATCCAGACTTGCGTAAGCGGTGACTATATGAAAACCTCAGAATATTTTAGCAAGACAATAAATTAGTGCACAATTTGGCTACAGATATTATCAACCAAGTAATATTTTATAAAGAAAAATTCTATTTACAGTTTCTAAGTGAGGATTGTGTATGTAAACCTATTGATATATTTTATTAAATAAAAATTATTGTAATTTATATAAGATTATTATTATAATTATAAAGATAAAATTATCCAGACTTGCGTAAGCGGTGACTGTATGAAAACCTCATAATATTGTAGCAAGACAATAAATTAGTGCACAAATTTCAATTCAAAGTATTGCTGCTACACGAATGAATGAAGGAAACTTGCCAGCCAAGTAATTATTTTTCTTCATAAAGTTAATGACTATTAATGATATTAATGCATGTTATCCATCCAACGCATATTTATAACCATAATAAATTTGCTAGCTCCGGCCTAGCGCATATATAAATCTCTACTTCTGTCTGAACTCAAAAAAATTTCAAAGGATCAATATTTTTTTTGGAGTATTGATTTGACTTTTTTTTGGAGTTGCATGTTTTAATTCACACTCTGTCTCTGATATTTTACGGATATGAAAACTACTCAATGCATTTTTTTTTTGGTAATATTGACTGGACTAGTTTAGAGCATTTTAAATAATATCTTACACTACCGAACGTATACTAAAACCTAATATACATACATATGTATATCTATATATATATATATATATATATATACACTAGCAGTAGGTAACATCCAAGGGACGCTTGCCTAATTTTCTTTTTTATTTTTTTTATCTAGTGATTGAGGAAGTATTTTTTTAACGATGTTGTAAATTTTTTATTTTTTTAAAAATGTTTATGATGATTAAAAAAATACATGAAAAAAAAAGAAAAAAAATATAAATAAATGAAATACACATTCAAGACATATTTTCGGGCTACTTTTTCGTTAGTTGTAGTAGTTCTCTTTAGTTAATTAAGAATATAATCATATTTAAATTATGTTAAAACTATAATTATTTATATAGTTATACTTTTTTAAAAATATTTACAAAATTTTATCATTTATTTAATGATAAAATATTAGTATTTTATAAATTAAATTTGATAATTTATTTATGATATGATATTTATATGTTAATTATTTATTTTAAATTAATTTAAATCAGTATTTAAATTTTTACCATTTGATCAAATTTGGAGAGTTATGATGAAGGGTTAGATTTAAATCTTAAAAAATTTTATTTTCATCTCGCTTTCTCTTTCTCCCTCTCTCACTTTTTTTTTTTTTTTTTTTACCTAGTGATTAAAGAATTGTTTTTTAATGATGTTGTGAATTTTTTATTTTTTTTAAAAATGTTTATGATGATTAAAAAAATACATAAAAATAAATAAAAATAAAAAAATGAAATAGACATTCAGGACATATTTTCGGACTACTTTTTCGGTAGCAGTTCTCTTGTAATAATTTTTGTGATATTTTGTGGTGATTTTGTAAAGATGATTGCTGTGAGGATGTAGAGATAGATAAAGAAGGGAAGCGTAAAATAAGAATACTATTTATCATTGTTCATTACTGTTCATCTTACTATTCATCAGACGATACACACTTTTAAATATAAGGAGATATATATACGCACACATATATAAAAGGTTAATTTGCATCCTAGTATAGTAAGATTGGCAATGACAGAAGCGTCAGATCGGCTAGACGACAATAATTAATTAGTTCATATTTTTTTTTCTATTTTTGCTATTTATTTGATTCAGTGATTGCGCTAATCTCTAGAATGGGCTTGTTACTTTGAAATTAGTGGTACTTGTGTAAAATCCTATATGGCGTAGATTTTCTAATTAATAAAAAAAAGCACGTTTGCCACATCTGTCAAATTGAAGAAAAAAATAAAATGTAATTTTGAATATTAAAATAGTCTAATGTATAAGAATAAAATTATTATTTATTTATGTTCATTATTTATTATGAAATTTAAATTATATTAAAAATTCAAATTAATTAGATAGTTTTTTTCTCTTAAAAATATACAGTAAAATTTCATCATTTATTTAATAATGAAAAATTAGTATTTTATAAATTAAAATTGATTTTTAGTGTATGATATAATAAACAGTAATAAGATATGCGAAAAAAATATGCGAAGAGAAAAAAAAACAGCTTCTTTATTGTTCATTTAAAATTCAAAAATCAATATTTTTTTCCACTTTTTCTTTCTTCCTCTCTCTCATTCCCTACGCACGATTGCGGTATTATGTCGCACATTGGCATTCACACGGACCAAAAAAAAAAAAACTCTTTACTGTTCATCATACTGTTGATGAACAGTAATAAAATATGAAAAAAAATATGCAAAGAAAAAAAACAGCTGCTTTATTGTTCATTACTGTTGATGAACAATAATGAACAGTACATATATAGATGCTTTTAAGTAATAGGCAGATATACAATTCCTCTTTGGAAGAGACCGGTTGATCATATGGGATAAACAACCTCCACTTATAGCAAGACACATAGAGATTTCATAAAAAAAAAAGATAGACCCTTTTGCATCTGATTACTGCTGAATGCCTTTCACTCATGCACCTCATTTCCTCTAAGACTTGTGAGACATCACTTTCCTCCATTGCCGTGAGACACCAGACTCGTCACCGCCACCAAGCTCAGTCGTCGCCACCAAGCTTCGTCGCCCCCACTGCTGTATTTTCCTCCATGCCCCCCCCAACTTGCTCTGTCGTCGTCGCCCCCCATTGAAGTTGTTTCTCCGTCGCCCACCACTTTTCCTCCTTCGCCCCCCACCCCTCGACTTGCTCCATTGTCGCCACCCATTGAAGTTGTTCCTCCGTCGCCCCACCAAGCCACTCCTCGATGGTAAGTTGTGTAATTTGTCTAAGGGCTGTAATTTTGAAGATCAGCCTTTGACTATTTGATGTTCATTTCCTGTGACATATTTCACACGCCAACATGCTAGCTGGAGATGTCTCCTATGGGGTAGTTGAGTTATTTTACATAGACTTATTTTGAATAAGTTTTCTGCAAATTGTGATATGATGGTAGATTGGTAGTGGTTGGGTTTTCTTCTTCTGTAAGGTATAACAAAAAGAAAAAAAATCCAAAAATTTCATCCTTTTTTTAAGTTCACTAATTTGGGGGTCTTTATGATGTATACAAATGCCTTATGATGTAATTCACATGTGCACTGATTTGAAGTGATTTGTGCACTGTTTTTTTGTTTCTTATTTTGTAACAAACGATCAAATTTGGAGTTCTGATAGTTATGAAGATGTGAATGTAGAAGATGTTTGAATTTGGAAGATGGAGTTCGTTTGGATGATGATGTGAATGTAGAAAATGTAGTGAATGTGGAAGATGGAGTCCGTGTGGATGATGGAGTAAATGTGAAAGATGGAGTAAATGTGGATGATGGAGTGAATTTGAGACCTTGTTCAAGTAATAAAACGAATGAGCCATTCATCGGTATGGTCTTTGATGACATAGAAGATGATGCTCAAGCATTTTACAAGGTGTATGCAAGAAGAAAATATTTTGTCATTCAGACTAATCATACTCGTTTGTCGAAAGAGGAGAAAAAACTAATTGTTGTAAACTACGTTCGCTCAAGGGAATGATTTCGATGAGAAATGAGCAAACAAAAAGAACAAATAATTCTGGAACATGCTAAGACAAAGATTGGTTGTATAGCATTGATGTGGATAAAAAAGAGGGTGAAATGTGGATAGTATGTAAGTTTGTGATTCAACATAATCACGTGCTACTTACATTGAGAAATACTAGTTTGCTTCGTGGACATAGGGTAGTGGCACGTGTCCAAAAAAACCTTATTATAACTTTGAATGAGTCTAGTGTATCAACAAGAAAAATAATGTCGATGTTGAGTAAGGAAGCAGGGAGCAACTTTAATGTTGGCTGCATTGGCAAGGATGTGAAACATTACTTGGAAAACAACAGGATAAAATTATTTGAAGAGGGAAATGCACAACGGTTATATACCTATTTTTTTTTATCGACAATGCAAAGAGCCTGGATTTGTATACTCCATGCAAGTTGATGAGAAATTGTTTTTTGGCAGATGCAAGATCAAGGGCGTTATACCAATATTTTGGAGATGTGGTCACATTCGACGCCACATATTTGACAAATATTTATAAGATGTCATTTGTGCATTTTCTGAAGTTAACTATCATCACCAAAATATAATGTTTGGTTATGCCTTGTTGATTAATGAAACAGCAGAATCATATACATGATTATTGAAAACATGGCAAGAAACAATACTTGGACGTGCTCTTCAACCATAATTACTGATGATGACAAGGTTATGGCAAAAGTCATTGGAGAGGTACTCCCAAATAGAACTCATAGGTTGTGCTTGTGGCACATTTTACAAAAACATTTCAAACATTTGGCAAATGTATTTAATAGATTTCTGGACTTTCAAAAAGATTTATGTCATTGTATTCATGAAACAATTACAACTGAGGAGTTTGAGCAAGAATAAAGTGTTATATTAGTGAAGTATGAGTTAGGAGATAATTCTTAGTTGCAAAATCTTTATAACCAACGGGAGAAATGAGTTCTGACTTACTTGCGTTCAACATTTTGTGCCAGTATGTAAATAACTCAAAGAAGTGAAAGTATGAATAAGTACTTTAAGCATTATGTTCGTTCAAGTATTATGGTCAATGCTTTTGTGCATCAATATGAGAAAGTATTAGATGCACATTATTTTAAATAGAAAGAAAATGACGTGCGAACAAAATCTATCCAGGCCATATTGAAAACATATCACAAATTTGAAGAAGAAGATGTCATAGTCTACACAAGAAAGTCTTTTATGGTCTTCCAAAATGAGATTTTCAGTAGTCAACGCTACTATTCAACCAAGTTTTCTAACAAGGGCGAAAGCAAGACTTATAGAGTGACACCTCATGGCAAAGAAACTCCTCTCTATTATATGACATTTGAAAGTGGAGGAGATAAGGCGACTTGTAATTGCCATATGTTTGAATTTATGGAAATTCTCTATAGGCATATCCTATGTGTACTTGCCATGAAGTCAAAATTAAATTGTTTGTCAGAACACCATATTCTCGAAAGATGGATTATCAATGCTAAGAGTCGACCTACTGTTGACATACCCATTCTCGAAGATGGAGTCCATAAAGAGCTACTTTTGATGGAAGATGATAACGATGTTAAATAATCAAATTGCCAAATTGTAAAGGCTGAGTCAATCTATGATTCTTGTAACAAAAGATCAGGTTGTCTCTAATGTTTTACAAACGCTATAAGATCCTCCACAGGTGCCCATGAAAGGGCGTCCAAAGTCTTTGAAGGTAAAGAATCCAAAAGAGATGCAACCAACCAATAAAAGACATTGTAACATTTGTAAAATTGAGGGACATGCTCGGAACAACTGTCCTTCAGTGAGGTATTGTAGCTTTTGAATATTTTTTATTTATTGGTTTTTAATCAAACTAAACTTATATTATTCTATTCCGTCCTTGTTTATGTAGGGATATTGGGCATATAGTTGAGGTTGATTGCACTAACTTGGATTCTTAATCGAAATTTGGTTATGTATGTGATTAATATTCTTTTTTGTTATTTTACTCTCTATTAAGTCCTTAAATGTAATATTATGTTTTAGAAATTTAAGTTGTATATAATTATTGATTTTGTGATTAATGTGACAGGAGGGTTGTGAAGCTTTTGAAGCTTGTGATTCTTGGGATGACAAAGATCTAAGCTTGTGATGGACTACATCCAACTAAAGCACTATGTTATTTTTTATGGCACTACGTTATTTTTTATGACGACTTGAAATAGTAGAAATTGTATTGCAAATGGAGAAGATGTTCCAGATATGATGGCTTTTTGATATTTTTTATTGCACTATGTTATTTTTTATATTTTTTATGGCGACTTGAAATAGTATAAATTGTATTGCAAATGGTTTTTTATGTTCCAGATATGATGGCACTATGTTCCAGATATGATGAATTTTTGATAATTTTGATGGCACTATGTTATTTTTGATGGCACTAAGTTATTTTTTATGGCGACTAGAAATAGTATTGCAAATGGCTTTTTATGTTTCAGATATGATGGCACTATGTTCTAGATATGATAGTTTTTTGATATTTTTGATGATACTATGTTATTTTGACTTGAAATAGTAGAAACTGTATTGCAAATGGGTTTTGGTGTTCCATTTATGATGGCACTATGTTCCAAGTCCTAGATATGATGGCTTTTTGATATTTTTTATGGCACTATGTTATGGAAAAAAAAAAAAAAGAACTGATATTGGATAAACATTGTATGATATGCAAAAAAAAAAAAAAAAAAAAAAAAATCATTTAAGTTACATAAAATTATGTCAGTTTATAAATTTATTTTTATAATATTTCTTGGTAAATTTATTTTTATAATATTTCTCGGTGGCTAAAGCATTTCTCTCTCTATATATATATACTGACCACCTCAAATTTATATTCTTGTGTATATAAATTTATAGACAATGATAAGGTGCACACCAAATGTGCATCCTAATTAAATATGCATACCAGTATAAATAGTTTTTTGCTTTTTTCTTTTTAAGTATTTTTAAACCTCCTTAATCATTAAAACAAAATAAAAAAAAATATAAATTTATTAATAATCCTTTTTTTAATTATTAAAAAAATTAAAAATGTATGAATGAAAATATATATTTAATGGACATATTAGAGAGTTATGCTATCAATTTCCTAAATTTATATGGATAATGATAGATTTATTATCCTCCTACCACTTCTTTACTACTCTATAGTATTGTATTTGAAATTTTTATTTATTATTATTATTATTTTTAAGTAATTTTTTAATATCCTTAATCATTAAGAAAAAATTAAAATATATATATATATATATATATATATAACTTCACTTATAGTTAGTAAAAAAAATTTAAAAAAATAAAAAAATTAGTAAATAAGTGATAGAATGGAGTAAATCCTCCCATTTATATACAACAATATACAGAGCAGTCCTATGTATATCTTGCATGCGGCAAGTAGTACGTACTATGGTCAATGGTGGTGGTCTCTGGCCTCCCAATATTCAAGAGAATATGAGCAATCTATGAACTCAAGACAGACATGTTAATTAAGCATAGGCTCTTGTCGGAATGACATAATGTACTTAACCCGACCACAATTAACCTTAGATTGGTGGCCTATAATAAGATAGTTAGGTTAATGAATGGGCTCAGCCACCGAGAATTTCGAAATATTCTCCGGATAAGTGTATTTGTTTTGTTTTATTTTTTTATATATATATTTTTAATTATTTAAATATTTTTTTTAGAAATTTACAATATTATTAAAAAATATTTCTGTAATCATTAAGTCAAAAAAAAAAAAAAAAAGTTTCGAAATCCACTATTAGGATATATACTTAGCATTTCCCTAAGTTTATTTCCTGGGGATGACATTATATAAGTCGTTATTGATGCAAAGATGTCGGTAAGTTGATCATGTAAAAAAAAAAAAAAATCTCTCATTAAATATATATATATATATATTAAGCAGGAACTTAATTGGCTCCACGCATGTGTTTGTAAAACCATTTATATACATATATATATATATATGTATATGTATATGTATATGTATAGAGAGAGAGAGAGAGAGAGAGAGATTATTTTAACATAAAAAAGATATGCTCTGAACATTAAAAGGGATTTAGTTTGAGGGAGATAGAGAGAGAGAGAGATCCATCTGTTGCATGCATGTTATTCACGCTTAACCAAAATAAATCCTTTTTAATCATGTTCAGAGCATAACCAGATAATAACATGCAACACATGAATCTCTCCTCTCTCTCTCTCTCTCTCTCTCTATCTCTCTCTCTCAAGTAAAGTCATGCGCATGCTACAATACCCAGCAATATTTTTCAACTTAATTGCTTGGCTGCCAAGAACATGAAGATCAGTGCATGCATCATCCTTTATTCGCGATCAATCAGAAGTTGGCTTGAATTGATCAACAACAGAAGCATCTCTCTCCAGTAAAGTCATGTGCTATATTTAATTCCCAGCAATATTTTAAATTAGCTTGGCTATCAAGAACATGAGAACATGATTAGTACTACATGCATCATCCTTGCTTCATCAATCAAATAGTCCGAACCTAAGCACAGCTTTACTCGTCTTGATATATTTATGTATACACCTCTGCAAGTTGAAGTTCTCCAAGTTCAAGAAAAAAAACATGGCTCAGATAGTTAGTACAGATGAGATAGAGTCATTGAGAATTGAGTTGGCAGAGATAGGAAGAAGCATTAGATCATCTTTTCAACGGCATAATTCAAGTTTCCGAAGCAGTATTTCAGGATTGAGTTCTGCAAAGGGAGATGGTGACGTTGAATACGCATTACAGTGGGCTGAAATTGAAAGATTACCTACGTTTGAGCGGCTAAGATCTTCTCTTTTTGATAAGGATGCTGATGCTAATGCTGATGCTGATGAAGATGGTGGTGGTGCTGTTGACAAAAAAGGGAAACAGGTGATTGATGTTACGAAGCTTGGGGCTCTAGAACGACATGTCTTTGTAGAGAAGCTCATCAAACAGATTGAGAATGACAACCATCGCTTGTTGCAAAAAATTAGAAAACGAATAGACAAGTAAGCCGGCCCTTTACTCTCTCTCTCTCTCAAAACTCCTCCTAAAAATCATTCATAGGTGTGATATTGCATCTCGAAACGCAAACACATTTGTGTAGCATCATGAATATATATGAATGGAATGAGTACAGCCATAGTCATACATAGAACACAATTTTTTACACTAAAACTCATGAATTCGATCGATGAACACTTTTTAATAAATAATTGTTATTAGTATATATCTTACTAAATATTAATTATAATATTGTCATGATAAAGTTAGAAAAACTTAATTCATTTATGAAATGAACTAAGCTTGAATCGAGTTTATCCGAATCAAATTTCAGTTCATTTACTGCTTTTAAATATATATCGTTTTGTAGGGTTGGTGTAAAGTTGCCTACTGTAGAAGTAAGGTTCAGAAATCTGCGTGTTGAAGCTGAGTGTGAGGTTGTGCATGGCAAGGGCCTTCCAACCCTATGGAATTCTCTTCAAAGCACCATCTCCAGCGTAAGTAATTCAAGTTCCTGGACTTTCAAACATGTCGACGTACGTAGTAGAATAAAAACGGCAACATGGTGTTCAAACCTGCACAGCCTAGCTAGCTACATGCTGCATGTCTAGGTACATAAAAAATGACTTTTTGGATAATATTTTCTTAAAAAATAATTTGTAGAAATTTTAAATTAGTTTTTTTTATATAATATTTTTATTTATGATTTCTAACATGTCTGACGTGGCCGCACCTGAAATTTTGACAATTCTGCCGTCCCTGGATAGACTGCCCAAATCTTGTAGAATAAGATATCATCATTTTATGTAATAATACTTCTAAGTAGCCGACGTACCGTCTACATTAATATTTGTTTTAGTATTTAATTAATTAATTAATTTTTGGTCCTTAACAGTTGTACGCAAAGCTGCCGGGTGCAAAGTCACGTCAAGCCAAGATAAGCATCATCAATGACGTTAGTAGTATCATAAAGCCAGGAAGGTTGCTAACGGCTTTGATTAAGATCTAAGTCAACTGTCCTGAATTCAATTCTTTTTAGCATTTTAATGATTACAATTCCATATTTTGTAAGTGAAAAAAAAAAAACTTATTTATAATGTGTGATGTGAGCACTGAATGATGAGTATAATTATATATATATATATATATATAAATAAAGCTTTCAATTATAATTATTATTATTTGGTTAATTTCTCCAAAATTAGACATATTTTAAGTTCGAGGATGTAATCATTTTCAGTTTTTTTTTTTTTTTCCTGTACCCTTCTCACGATTCTTTAATTTCTCGCCGGTGTGTTTTGATGAAATGTTGTTTCTTGCTGTCGAATAATCTCCTTGACAAAGCTCTTTGGATAACTGTGAAGAATATATAAAATTCCAGAGCGTTGGAGGTCCAAAATGAAGATTTCCTGATAATGAAATGAACTATTAACTCAAATGATGTCTTTCCCCGACAACATAAAATGTCTATACATGTTGTCGCTCTATCTTATGGAAATAGTTGAATAGAAATCAAAGATAAAGTTCCTTAATTTGCCGTTCTCTTGTTGCATCCCCCAAATGAAGTTTGTATCTGTTTCAAAGATTTAGGTCTGTATTAGAGAGGGACTCTCTGAGGACTGTGCGTTGGATATTGGATCGCCATGCTTTGTTCCATGGAGTTGCTAATTCAAAGCAGAAACTTCACACGGGAATATTATCACGTTGTGATTCCTCATGACATAGTGGTATCCCCACATTCAACGAAATGTTCCTCTCTCGAGTGTCTCAAAATACAAGTTTATGATCAATTGGACTTGGAACTGGAATACCTTTTTTTTTTTTTTTTTTGCCTTCAATTTTAATACTTCCATTTCAATTTTGATAACTTCTTCACAGAAATCTTTCTATAGAGAGGATTCGAAACGTTTGGGTGATATGAGGCTGGAGACGTATTCACATGGCCTGACCTTTTCTGCAGGATAACTCTGCTGCTTGGCCCCCCAGGTTGCGGAAAGACGTCCCTTTTAAAGGCCCTGTCCGGGAATCTAGACGAATCTCTCAAGGTTTTGTACTTCCTCCATATTACTTGAAGAATGCATTTATATTGTCAGCCTGATGAGGGCAATGTACGCTCATTAATGGGCATCTAGTTTGAAACTATAACTTGAAACGTAAATCAGCAGAATGTTGATAGGAAAAAAAAAAAAATCAAGAAAGATCAAAGTGTTACCAAGTTTTTGGTTGATTGCTAATCTTTCACATTTGTATTCTTTCAAATTTATGTATAAACTATCTGTTTTGCCTAATAGATTACTGGGGAAATTTCTTACAATGGATACAAGCTAGAAGAGTTTGTCCCCCAAAAGACTTCGGCTTATATCAGCCAAAATGACGTGCACATTCCTGACATGACCGTGAGGGAAATACTGGACTTTTCAGCTCGTTGTATGGGTGTTGGAAGCCGAACAGGTAAGTTTTCCTTGGAGTTCAACTGGGAAGATAATTTATTAATAAGTACTGCCTTATAAAGTATAAACCCCCAACACTTGGATAATGACAGCAACATTTGTTTTCGGACTAATTCAGATGTTTTGATGGAAGTCAGTAAAAGAGAGAAGGAAGCCGGAGTTGTTCCCGATCCAGACATAGACACTTACATGAAGGTAACGGTTTCATCTCTCATCTTCTTTTTTCCTTGTTTATGAAATAATCTATACTGCTGTATGCCAACTGATTTGGCTACATGAAACTAGTTAAAGTTGTTGAAATTTTCGTTTGTGACAGAAACTTGGGAAAAAATCCCATCCAGACCATATGCGATTTTTTGTTCTTTGATAAAATGATGGAAAACTTGAGATAATGAGAACCATCATTGACAAAATCATTAAAGCTGAATCCTCTTACTCATAGGAAAATTCTCTGTTGCATGCGCGTTAATCACAGCCACTGCAAAAGATTTAGCATATAAAAGATTTTGGTCACACTGTGGGTATTATTACTTATGGAATGAAATAAGATAATTTATTTTGGTCACACTATGTTTCTTTTGTTTCTACTTATTGATGGTTTTCTTGAGGATTTTCATTGTAATATTGACTGTATTTTTTTGGCAGGCGATTTCTGTGGAAGGACTAAAAAGAACCCTTCAAACAGACTACATACTAAAGGTCATTCTCTTTCAACAAAGCTGACAGAAAACCTATACCCTGTAATTTGTAAATTGACAAATAAGTTACCAGTTTATTTCTATTGCTGCCTTGAGTTCTCAGATCATTGGACTTGATATCTGCGCTGACACTCTAGTTGGAGATGCTATGAGAAGAGGTATCTCTGGTGGTCAGAAAAAGAGATTGACTACAGGTAATCTGAGTGAAAACAATAACCTTAGCTGGTTTTAATAAGAGAACTAACTCCCAATGCCAGTTTGGATTTTGACTGTAGGGAATTGGACTTCAATTTTGCAGGGGAGATGATTGTAGGTCCTACAAAAGCTCTGTTTATGGATGAGATAACAAATGGCTTAGACAGTTCCACTGCCTTTCAAATTGTTACTTGTCTTCAGCAGCTAGTGCATATCACAGATGTTACATTACTGGTTTCCCTTCTTCAGCCAGCCCCAGAGACATTTGATCTTTTTGATGACCTCATTTTGATGTCAGAGGGAAAGATTGTGTATCATGGTCCACGTGATCATGTTCTAGAGTTTTTTGAGGATTGTGGTTTTAGATGTCCGGCGAGGAAAGGGGTTGCTGATTTTATCCAGGAGGTAAGTGCATTTAAGCTTATATTTGTTTTCTTTTCAAGCTCCTCTCTTTAAAAAAACTATTTCATGCTATGTTTATACAGGTAATCTCGAGGAAAGATCAAGCACAGTACTGGTATCACACGGAAGTACCTCACAGTTACATTCCAGTCGATTTGTTCTCTAGGAAGTTCAAAGAGTCTCCATATGGAAAGAAGCTGGAAGAGGAGCTCTCAGAGCCATATGATAAGTCCCAAAGCCATCAGAGTGCTCTTTCCTTTAGTCGGTATTCCCTTTCTAAATGGGATCTTTTTAGAGCTTGCGCTTCCAGGGAACTTCTTCTCATGAAAAGGAATTCTTTTATCTACATATTCAAAACAAGTCAGGTTAAGATTTGTACTTATGCTGATGTTCCTTGGTCCTTTACTATCATTACTTTTCCTGGTGTGGGAGCGTTAAAACCTATGCTCATTCTTCCTGTTTCATCTTTATTTTTTGTTTAGTTTGTCCAAAGCCCTGCGAAATCTGAAACATGTTTTGGTTTTTTCTATCTGCAGCTGATTATCATTGCATGTATAACAATGACTGTGTTTTTGCGGTCTCGCATGGATATTGATGTTTATTATGCAAATTACTATATGGGTGCCCTGTTCTATGCTCTTGTCATCCTTCTTGTTGATGGTATCCCAGAGATGTCAATGACTATTCAAAGACTTGAAGTATTCTACAAACAGAAAGCATTTTATTTTTACCCAGCTTGGGCTTATGCCATTCCAGCAAGCATACTAAAGATCCCTCTTTCATTTGTGGAATCTCTGGTTTGGACGTGTTTTACGTATTATGTCATTGGATACAGTCCTGAGGCCCAGAGGTTAGTTGGACATGAAAATATGTTCATATTTGTTAATTTTGCCTAGTTTTGGTTCATGAATTTCCAAACTTATATCCAAAACTTTTCAAACGTTAGAGCCTCAACAGAGCATCTTCTTTTGCTTAAGCATTTTTTTTTTTAATTTTCTTTTATCGAACCTTTATGATTTACTTAAGTACATCAGTAATGTTGAGGGCAGCAGCAGTGCCAAATTCTGTTAGTTGTGACCCTTGCTTCGCTTCTGTTTTAGGTTCTTCCGCCAGTTTGTTCTACTTTTTGCAGTGCACCTATCTTCATTGTCCATGTTCCGTTTCCTGGCCTCCATCTTCCGGACAAATAATGCATCTTTCACAGCTGGTAGTTTTGCAATATTATTTGTAATGTTATTCGGTGGCTTCATTATTAATAAATGTAAGGTTTCAATATCTCCTTTTGCCAAATCTCATTCTAAGATAATCAATTGAAATGACAAGCTTAACTGTTCTGCTGCAGCTTCCATGCCTGTCTGGTTGAGGTGGGGTTTTTGGGTTTCACCCATTACATACGGAGAGATAGGGCTTTCTTTAAATGAGTTTCTTGCCCCAAGATGGCAAAAGGTGAGACTCCCACGGCATTTCTTCTGGCTTCGTAATCATAGCCCAGCTTTCTGTTAGATTTTACAAGTTCAAATCCGTCCTCACTAACTCTATCACTTTTTGCCTGTTTTAATCTTTTAGAGAATTATCCAGTAAGTTACTAAAATCAACTCTACGTTCTGTTTGGTGTTTTTTTATTTATATCTTCTAACACTGGAAATTCAGTAGCATTTCACTCCATATCTTTCACTGCAGTGCAATATATTTCTACTGATCGCCAATGTCCAGCTAAACGAATCTTAGGTGAAGTTTTAAGTTCCACCTTAATTCATACACCAATAACTGGAGTAGTGTATGCTTGGGTAACACTTGTAATTACACAATCAATTTCAGTTGTATGACCTATACTCCAATACTTCTGGTACAAGCCTGATAATGCTGTGTTATCCCTGTAATTAATTATGACTTTAACGGCTGGGAGAAACAGATGTTCCAGCTAAGTCTGCTTTCCTTTCTTATCTGTAGTTGACATCGGCAAACACTACGATAGGGCAAGAAATACTTGAAAGCCGTGGACTAAACTTTGATGGTTATCTTTTTTGGATATCACTTGGTGCCTTATTTGGATTTACAATAGTATTCAACATTGGATATATCTTGGCGTTAAGTTACTTGAAGTGTAAGTTCTTTGCTGTTGTTTTATTTCAACTTGAAACAGCATTGCAACAATAGATGCTGATTTGTTGACATTTGATTAACATTCGATTAACATTCAGCTCCTGGATCATCTCGTGTTATTATTTCGCATGAAATGCTCTCCAAAGTACCTGGAAGTGACGATTCACATGTTGGGGACCATTTGGATGAAAAGTCCAAAAATTCTCATCTACAGGCTAATATTGGACCGAAAAAAGGTTAGATAAATTTTCTCAATCTTCTGATTGTTATTCCGATCATTACCTCTTTATTTTCTTTAAATGTATTTATCCAGCTTTTAATGAGCCTCTGTTCCAATAACAGGTAGGATGGTCTTACCTTTTACACCCCTAACCGTAGTGTTTGAAGATGTGCAATACTATGTTGACACCCCACTGGTAATGACATTTAATTTTATGTTAGGTCCTCTGTGGTTGCTGGATTGATAATCATTCACAACATTAAATCCATTCCTGTAATTTTCTTTCCTATTTCATTTCTGGCTCTCAGGAAATGAGAGAACAGGGATTCACAAACAAAAGACTTCAACTTCTTTCGGATGTTACTGGCGCATTGAGGCCTGGTGTTCTAACAGCTTTGATGGGTGTCAGTGGAGCTGGCAAAACAACTCTTCTGGATGTTCTAGCTGGAAGAAAGACCAGTGGTTATATTGAAGGGCAAATAAAGATTGGAGGGTATCCGAAGGTTCAAGCAACCTTTGCTAGGATATCGGGTTACTGTGAACAAACTGATATACATTCTCCTCAACTAACTGTAGAAGAATCAGTCATATTTTCTGCTTGGCTGCGCTTGTCTGCTGAAGTAGACCCAAAAACTAAAGCCGTAAGATCACAATGCACTGACATTAAGTCCAAAGGTTTGGAATTTATATTCATTGTTGAGATAATATAATGGTTTGTTAAAGCTTTCTTGTGATGTCTTGCAGGCATTTGTGGATGAAGTCCTTGAGACCATTGAGCTTGATGAAATAAAGGATGCATTAGTAGGTATACCTGGGGCTACTGGTCTATCAAATGAGCAGCGTAAGCGGCTTACAATAGCCGTGGAGCTTGTTGCTAACCCCTCTATCATCTTCATGGATGAACCGACAACAAGTTTGGATGCAAGAGCAGCTGCAATTGTCATGCGAGCGGTGAAGAACGTAGCTGATACAGGAAGAACAATTGTTTGTACCATCCACCAACCTAGCATTCACATATTTGAAACATTTGATGAGGTATATATATATATATATATATACATATTTTTTTTTTTTTTAATTTCGAAGTAAATTTATCCACGGAATATACCAAGGAAGTATTTACTTCTCAAAGAAGTGCTGTTTATCTCACTAACTCAGTAGTACAAGCATGGCTACTGAAGAAATAAAGCAAGAGCATTTAGGTTTGACGGCTGCACTAAAGAAAAGTATGTAAGATATGTTGCATCCAGCCTACTCCCCAACAAAATGATATCAGAACTGGTGTTGGACAAGATTCAATCCTAGGAATCAAGTTCCTTGTTAACAAATCTTCAAGAGTTATTTGTCTCATTCCCCTTTTGCTTTTACAGTTGATCCTTCTAAAAACTGGTGGGCGCATGATATACTCTGGACCATTAGGACAGCATTCAAGTTGGGTTATAGAATATTTTGAGGTTAGCTTGCTATTTGCTGTAACAATACTCATATCTTGGGGATCTTTTCTGCTTCCATTTTTTGTATAGTAGCACCCCTTGTTTTAAGATGTTACATTGATAATTTAGTTTTATTTTGACAGGGTATTCCAAGAGTTCCAAAGATTAGAGAAAATTACAACCCATCAACGTGGATGTTAGAGGTCACTTCGACATCTTCAGAGGTTGAGCTTGGTGTAGACTTTGCCCAGAAATACAGGGAATCTCCCCTATCTGAGTGAGTTGATTTCTTCGGTTAGAACTGTACTTGGTTTTGATGTTGTCTGATGTCAAGTAGCGCGTTACTATTTCAAAATAGTGACTTCAATTCAGCAGAGGAATTCTACATTGCTTGACAAGGAGAAATTCTTTCCATTTTACAAATTCTAAGGACTCCAATTCTAACATTAACCAGCCCTTTTAGAGTATAGGCTTAGATGTGGCATCGGTCTTAGGTCATTACAAATAGTATCAGAGCCAAATCCTACTAGAAATGTGAGACTTGACCTGACGAGGACATTAACAATTTAAAGGGGCAGGATTGTAATGAGGAGTTCTTGGCAATTTGATTCAAGGACTCCAATTGTAATTTGATTAGTCATTTTGCATTATATATAGGTTTAGATGTGGCTTGGACCTTGTGTTGTTACATGTTCATCTATTGTGTGGATACAGATCATGGTCATATGACCTGTATTTCATTCTTTATACAAACATGACAACCTCTGTTATCCCATTTTCAGGAACAACAAAGAACTTGTAAGGCAGTTGAGTAGCCCACCTCCTGGTTCAACAGATCTGCATTTTGTGTCCCGCTTTTCTCAAAATGGTTGGGGACAAGTCAAATCCTGCCTATGGAAACAACATTTGACTTATTGGAGGAATCCTGCATACAACTTGACTCGTATGGTGCATACACTTGTAACTGCTTTAATTTTTGGAGCGCTATATTGGAACCAAGGAAAAAAATTGTAAGTTTTAGTTATTTATCGTTTTCTACTTTTTCGCCTTTTGGCAGAATCTATATTACATTAGAAATTGCTAGTCTGTATAACTTGACTAAATTCAGCTGTATGTCTCTCCTTTGCTTAAGACAAAGCATTCCATCCGTCAGATATATGCCTTTTTCTGTAAGGTGCATATTTTAGGTGTATTGCAAAGAACTAAATGCTGCGTTTTTTTTTTCTTTTTCTGTTAGAAACAACCAGCAGAACCTATTCAATATTTTTGGTTCAATGTACGCTACTGTTATCTTCTTGGGCATAAATAATTGCACGACAGTCCTTCCATATATAGCAGCAGAGAGAAATGTTATGTACCGGGAAAGATTTGCCGGGATGTACTCTTCATGGGCTCATTCACTTGCACAGGTATGATTCTCTACCTGTAAATTCTACTTGTGTGGCCTACTATCACCATTTGATCTCTGAAAACAAAATTGGTGGAATCTAAGGTCTTGATTAGGGGGCTCTTGTTTAGCCATTATTTTCAACTTATATAATTGGGGATACTGATATTGTAGGTGATAGTGGAAATCCCCTATCTGTTCATCGAAACTGCGTTATTTGTGACAATCTCATATCCAATGATTGGATATTATGGGTCGGCTTATAAGGTTTTCTGGTACTTCTATGCAATATTTTGTTCATTGCTGTACTTCAATTATCTGGGAATGCTAGTCGTGTCATTGACGCCAAACTTCATGGTAGCTGCAATTTTGTGCTCAGCCTTTTACACATTATTCAACCTGTTTTCTGGTTTTCTGATGCCTGAACCGGTAAGCTGATAAAAGCACTCAAAACTCATCTATATTGTACACCGTGGAGTCTTCAAGTTATGAACAATACATACAGTTAAACTGACCGGATTGTCTTATTCTTACAGAAAATTCCAAAGTGGTGGATCTGGTTATATTATCTGACACCCACATCCTGGTCGCTGAATGGTATGCTCACTTCACAATATGGAGATATAAATAAGCCCATCATGGTATTCGGAGAAACGAAAACAGTGGCTGCCTTCTTAGAAGATTACTTCGGGTTTCACCATGATCGCTTGGCTGTTGTGGCGGTTGTTCTCATGGCTTTCCCCCTTGTTTTTGCTTCCATGTTTGCATATTTTGTAGGACGGCTGAACTTCCTGCGGAGGTAAGCGTCTTGCTCTTTCTGTAGAGGCTGGAAAGGTAGAGGTTGTCCATGGCCAACTGCAAGCCTTTTGTTTGCAAGTAATATGTTAGTCAGTGTTGTACTATGCAAATTCGTTTGTCATACAATAAGAAGCATACTTGTATGCTGGTCAAGCTGAAGATATCTGTACAGGGCTTATATATTATATGACTGAAATAAAATAGAATACGCATGTCCATGAACCAACTTGCCAAGGTGCTGCGTTGTGTGTAACGCCCCAAATCCAAAATCATAAACGGACAGTTTTGGATATATTTCTAGAACTTTCTTCCTATTTACAAATATATATCAAATACACAACCTCTAAATTATTTACAACTACGATACAATGATTCTCAAAAATCTATTCACAAGTTCGGCTATAACCATTAAATTCTAAATCATTACAATATAGATAGTCCGACATAACTGTAAAAGTAACTAAGATATGACTATACGAAAATTCTCTATACAGCTAAAATCATTTTCAAGTAAGAAAACCATAAGCCCCAAAACTTCCAACCTCAATTACCTAAACCAAGTCTAATCTAGAGTTTTTGGTTCAAAAGCTATCACCTCAAAAAAGAAACTTTCTACGACTTTGAAAAAGATGTGAAATAAAGTGGAGAGCTACTATGTAACTCCCCGCTCTCCACAATTATTAATAAAGTCATTTTTAGATATCTGGGGGGAGTCGGAGTGTTTCGTCAAGAATAGCGAACAATCAGAATGATTTTGGTCAACATATTCTATCAGAGATACTTAGACAATCAAAATGATTACAACATGAGTATTTTAAATGAAATACCTTAACAATCATAATGATTACATCAAAAGTACCTACTAATATTTTGATAATCAGAATTATTCCGTCAAGATTATTTGAGTAGAGATATTTCAACAATCAAAATGATTAAGTCTGAAGTACCTTCCTCGCGTGAATTATAAATGGAGATACTCGAACAATCATAGTGATTACGTCACAAGTATCTCAGGCATGACTGACTGAGAAAATACTATTTTCGAGACACGCTCTGTACTCGAGACATAGCATGACATGAAATGAAAGGACATACGACCTGACATAACGTGACGTGATATGTACGTAAGATGCATGACTTGACGTAGCATGAAACAAACAACAATACGCAATATGAGATAACATGTAATAGATATAATTACGTAACATGACATAACATGTAATAGACAATATTATATGACATGACATAACATATAACAGACAACATTACATGACATGATATAACATGCAACAGAAAATATTACGTGACCTGGTATAACATATAATAGACAATATTACGTGACCTGGTATAACATGTAACAGACAAAATTACGTGACATGACATAATGTGTAACAGATAAAATTATGTGACAGAGTATATTATGTAACAGATAAATGTTACATGATAGAATATATTATGCGACAGATAAATATTTCATGACAGAATATATTAAGTAACATACATATATGATGTAACATGGCATATATGATAACATAATTATATGAACATTAGTTCCTTTACCATCATACATAAACTGTAATCTGATAGTCAATTAGGAGCTAATTTACATTGATTGTCATGTTTAGAGAGAAAAGTATGAAACACAAGAAACTGTAAGTAGAGATTGTAAATGTTAGAAACTTTATCACTAACAATTTAGTAATATGAAAAATGCTAACTAAGAGTAAAATTGTCATTTAACTCTCTACAAGTGAGAAAATGATCATTTTACCCATAACTTTAGGAATTCACATCCTGACTTCAAAAATCACCAAAATTTACATTCTTCATATAAATTTTGTTCTAAACTCAAATATCAAATTATAAGATTTAAAAAAAAAATCATAACCATGAAAACACACCATGACTGAAACACCCTTAGGCATTTTCTCTTTAATTTTTGTTGCAATTTTATCTAACTTCAACACTCATACTTAAACCAAAATATTGCAATATAGATCATCACATCCTATACTTAGAAGAAGTATGCTTAAAACAACCAACAAAAATTCACTTCACATAAATATAAAACTTTTTAGTTAAAATATCCAAATTTTTTAACTAAAACACAAACCTTTGAATCTCAAGGTTTTGATTCTATTTAAAAATATCTCCAAGAACCCAAAAAATTAAAAACTTTCTTCTAACATATTCATAACACACTACTAAGAACTAAGTTGCTTTGAATTAACACATAAAAGTCACAAAAAATCACAAAATCTCACTTGAAGTACTCGGCTCCAACACTTAGACAAAAACAAAATTTTTTCTCAACTTTGATTTGATCAAACACTTGATCCGAAGCATACATTGATAAAAAATTCAAACCAAAAAAATCATATGGCTTTAAAATATGTCCTAAATTAGATTCAAGCATTAAGCTTAAAGTCACATGGCCAAAATTAAACCAAAACATGGATCTATCCAAAAACCTCATATTGTTTACTTAACCGAGTATCTTTATTTATAAAAATCATATCTTTACAAATCAACACCTAAAATCTTCAAACCAATATCCTAACATGTATATCAAAGGCTTTAGATCATCAAATAAAAAATACCAAAATCCTTAGAGTAAGATTAAACTACAAAAGATTCAAACTTTCTTAAAACAGAAACTGTTTTTCTCCTTTTAGTTTCTAATTTTCTAGATCTGAGAAAATATTTCAACAAAAGCTTTTATCATGTAAATAATCCTTAACAAACATTCATATAAATATGTTAACAACACTCCATAAAACCTTCGGACCAAGATCTGTCCATTAGCTTGGTCAAAAACTCCAAAATACAACACAATATCCAATTTATCTCCCAGAATGACCTTTCCATGGTTAAAATAACTTTGGACCAATCAAAAGACCTTGAAATCAAACACAAAAGGTACCACGGAAACTAGACTCAAAGAGGAACGGATTTCATGAAGGAATCATGGTGACAAAACACTTACAAGGGTTTAAAAAACTCAAGCAAAAAGGCTCAGAAAACTGCTCAAGAGAGCTTCTAAGTTCCTTTCTAGAAAACATGTGGGAAAAGAGATAAAATGAGAAAGGAAATTTCTGAACTCTTCTTACACAAACTGAAGGGTGGAGTGGGGTCTTGAGTAACACTTGAGTGATGGAAGTCTTGGCCAAAACAAGGGGAAAACTACCCATGGTATGGACTGCCTTGAGGTGCCATGTAGGTGGTTGTGGGGAGATGGGCTTTGCTTTCCCATCAGGAACTATTTGAGAGTTGTCTTGAGTAGTGAGTGGTCAGCCTTGGGTGGGCGGAAACTTCCTCGAGAAGTTTTTCCAAGGTGGCCAAAATTCATGGGTCTAATGGGCTTCAACCGAATGAGCTTCATTTTGGGGTTTAAAGAGGGTGTCGTTAGGATTTGAAATGCTATCAAGCCCAAATCTAATTTTTCTTGGCTCAATCAAATTTTCAAGGTTTAAAGGGTTGAATAATGATGTCATAACATGAATTTGAGAGATTAATAGCAGGTTGAAGCGATTTAATCAAGTGATTAAACACAATGCTAAAAGTCAGATCCATTAGGGTTTTGAAATCAAGTTTGGGGTAATCGTTTAGGGTTTCGGTTTCCTCCAAGCTTTTTGGGGTTTCAATTGGATTCTAAATATTTAGGGTTGAAACCAGCTTTAGTTTGGCATAAATGGTTAATGAAACAATGTTTTGCTTAGGTGGTATGATCTCACACGTTGATTTCCTTCAAATTTCCATCTCATTGTTCCTCTTGGTGCCAAGTGTCCAATACTATTCACCAAGTGTGGTTAAGAACTTGTCAAATGTCCAAATAAAAATTCTATAACCTAATGTGGACATTCCACATTGTGATTTTAAAAATACTGCACTTGGTGCTACTATTGATGTTACTATTCACTCCAAAAAAATGAAAAATAAACTTTACACTAAAAGATCCTAAATAAACATACTAACCTAATAATGCAATTCATTTATAAAAAATAAAGTCCGAAGTGCCTCGAAATAATCAAAATGTGTTTTTGAATGGACGTTTCGTCCAAAAATTAAAAATGAGTTTATTGCACCATAAAATCCTAAATATTTCTTTGAGTCTAATGGCAAAGACAATATCCTATTCTAACTCTTCTAACTATCTCAAATAAATAAAATCGCATTTTCGGCCTCATAATGAGTAGTAACATTGACTATGCTAATATACCAAAACCTACGCGATTGGTTAATTTGTGAAAACTTACGGTATTTTCACGAGATTCCTAAAGCCTATAAAAATTTCACTATTGAATTTCTAGCAGGTTGTTACAAATTTTCTTTAATAGGCTTGGTGTTTGCTAGAGAGAGAATTAGATTAACCGAGAGCTTAAGAGAAAACAAATGTGAGAGAGAATGAGAGAGAAAATGTGAGGGATGCTATGAGAGGAATGAGACAGTTGGCTATTGGCGTGGTGAACGTGGGACAGACTGGGTATCTCGGTTTCGGCCTCTGCACATACAAAGGTTTATGATTTTTCCAAATAACACAAGGAATAGAAGATATTTATAGAGAGATTTGGGCAAGGGTGCCAACGAGTTCGAGTTGGACTCAGTTAGTACATATAGTGACACTAATCTAGTAGTCCATTCAATGTAGGATTAACAGTGACTGAGACTGCGTAAGGAACTTCAATCAATGCTGATTTTAAATTGAAATAAATTTCTAATGGCCGATCTTTAAATTGTAAAAGGAGTTTAACTCGTTCAATAGATAATAAATAGGATTTAACCTAGTTATTGAGCCTAATTAAAACTCATAATCAATCTCAATGACTTATGACTCGTGAGCTTATCCAATATGGCCCATTAAATATAATTTAAGCTCAATACAAATCATCAATATTCCAACTTTATAATTATTGGGTAGGATTGTTACATGCTACGTGCTCAGTAAGTAGCAATTTAATGGGAGTGTGAGAGTTGGCTATAAGTTCCCATTAAAAATATAATGTAAGTAATACAATTTTATCTCAAACAATATGTTCAGCCAAATGTCATATTCAATGCCACATGATAATAGGGAAATTATCAATATATAACAATGATATCATGCCACGAAGACATCATGCCACGAGGGGCATCAATATACAACAACGATATCATGCCATGAAGACATCACACCATGAAGGGCATCAAACATGTCACAAAGACATTCATATCATGGGCTCAAGAATAAATAGCATGTTGACATTTAATTTTTAAAATTTAATAAGCCACATAGCATTTCTTAAACATTCCAACTATCACAAAATTTGCACAATTCCCATAAAAAGTGCTAAAATAGCAAAACAATGTGCACAAATTCAAAATTACACAAGTTTGAAATATAATACTAAATTGCATCATTCCAAACAAAACCAATAAGTTCTTTTAGCAAAAAAAAAAAAAAAAAAAAAAAAACCATTAAAAGCCACTTACCTCGATTTCTAGTCAAAATAATCACACGATATTCCTTTGCCAAGGGTCAATCAGAGCCTATTTCAAGGCCATTACAATCCGTCAACGTCTACACTAGAATAAGGTATATAAACATGGATTAATTCTAGCTAATACCCAAAATTGAGATTTGCTAATTTACCCTAAAGTAAGTCTAGTTGAAACCTAGACAGATTCGAAAACATCTAGGCATGTTAAAAAAAATGATCAAAGATTCACCAACCCCACCGTACTGTACACATTTGCCACTAATACTTGAGTATTGAATTTATCTTCAACACACCCCAACAACATAATTAACTAAATATATGTTTTCAACAACTCAAATCTTAACAAGTCTTATATTCGAAACTCATTAATATGGGTGTAACTGGTCTAATTCGATCCAGCTTTGGACATATTTTAGAACCGAACCGGTATATACTGGTTTTGAGTTTTGAAGAACCAATACTGCACTAGTTACACCCTTAAACCGGTACTTTCAATTTTATCGGTTTCAGTCCGGTTCAGTCCGATTTTTTCGATATATTATATAGTATATATAATATAATATTTTATAGTACATAATAATATAGCGATAATATATTGTAGTATATTATAATATATATGATAATTGTATTATAGACAATATATAGTGACACATTATAGTATATTATAATATATAGTGATATAGTATTAATATAACTATTAATACAATAGACTATAGTGATAATATATAATTATTTATATAAGATTTTAAAATTTAATAATATATTAATTAGTAATGTAACATATAATACAAAATTATTTTATATATAATTATACATATTATATATGAAAATTATATGTAATGTAAAAAATCATATAACAAATATTTTATACAATATAAAAAATTAAAATATATATATATGAACCAGTTTGGTTTGATCCGATGTTAGAAAAAGGAAATTGGAACCAGATCGATTTTGACCTATTTTGAGAAAAATAAATCCGGTACCGGACCAGACCAAATCCGATACAGGACCGAACCCACCAGTCCAGTCCGGTTTACCAGTTCACCGGTTTCTTTTTCACCCCAATTCATTAAATATACTCCTTATGAGGAAAAAGAATTTACCTAATATTGTCGTTGGTGGTGATGAAATGGCATAAGATTATTACATTGCAAAGACAAGAGTTGAGAGGGAAACAGAGAAATAGAGATAAAAATAGATTATCAAACACACACACACATACACAGAGAACCAAAGAGGGGTGTGTGAGACAATCACATATAGGGGTGTGAGAGAATCAGAGAAATAGGGGTTTTAGGTCACGAGAATTTTGGGGGTGGGGAAAGGGACATTGGAGAAAAAAAGAATGGGGAAAGGGGTGGGTTTGGTTATTACATTGTGCCTGTTCAAACTGCGTTTCCATTGAATTTCATGTCTTTCTCTCTCTATTTTTTTCTTATCTCATTTTTTGTGTTGGCCATTGAATAGAAAAATCTTGATTAAAAACCCCGTGTTCTGTGGTAGAGATTAGTACTCATATTTTAAAAAATACCACATGCATCAGTGTAGGGATACATATGACACAACAACAATAATGACAAATCTATTTTTATAATAATGAAAGATCATGAGTTTCAGGCAGTGGTTTTCCCTCTTCAACATTAATTTAGTATATTCAACATGTCTCATTGAGTTTCGTTCTTAGTGAACATTGAAAAAAAGAGAGCAATGGTATTAAAGTCGGCAACACCTCTTCCTCTCTCTTCCCAGAAACTATCAATTTGCAATCACTCGATAAATCTACCATCAATGCACAGTCATCCAAAAAAATCAAATGCGATAAAAGTTTTCAAGATTTATCTTGAAGACTAGTAAGGATGGAACTTGCCTTGCACGTCTGTGTTCCCCATTCTTGAAAGAGAAGTGCTACAACTACAAAGAAATTCTACAAAAGTAAATCCATAAACTAACATGTATTCATCTGACACATTATATCTACTTTATAATAAAAGTAACTTTACAATCTAGCGTAATACATCAAGTCATGTCATTTTGTGGGTTTACTTTTATGAGATCTCTTTATGGCTAAAATATTTCTTGTCTCATAAAAGGATCAATTACTTTATAAAGAGCATTTTGTTGGAGATATGTCTAAAAGTACTTACAATATTGACTTAGCCATATGCTTGCACTATCTAAAATATGTCCAAGATGAAGAAAAATCGGTATGCATTGGAATAGTCAAGTATAAGTCATCTAGTTATGAGCTACAGTAGTTGCCTAGATATAAGTAAACAGTAACTTAGCCATCTAAATTTCTTATGTTAGTTTCTCTCTCCATCTTTATTGAACGGTAATATTTTCATTACACCTCCTTTCACAATTTCTTCTCTATCCGATACTCATTTATATTATTCTCTAAATTTCTCATTCATCTTGTTCCTCCATTCACACAATTAATGATTCAGTCAATTTTGCTCTCTTGATCAAGATGAACATCCTTCATTGAAGTTCCTTGTAAAGGACGAAGAAGAAGGAAGAAGATGGGCCTCTAGGCCTTTGGCCTCAAAGTCCAATCTCATATTTTGTCTAAAAGTCGTCCTTTCTTCAATTTTTGGCCCCGTTTGGTTTCATAGATGGTCTCAACCCATCTCATCTTATCTCATCTCAACATCTAAATACAATTCAAACAAAACACTTTTCAATTTTAAATCTTCAAACTTTTAAATTTTACATCTAATCATTACAACTTTTCCAAACTTTAAAAAAAAATAGAAACAATAATTCAACTTTTTCAAATCTCAAAACAAAAATAATATTAAAAAATTATAGTCTAACAATATTTTTATTCAATTTTTTCTCTCATTTTCCAAAACCTTATAAAACATCGTAATTCAAACTATTTTATTACTATTTACAAACTATCTCATTGCTATTCATAGACTTCTCATCTCATCTCATCTATGTAACCAAGCGAGACACTTGAATATTTGAGAGTTGTTGGAGACATAAAGGGCCCACAAGCTTACGTGGCGTAGTGCTAGTGTGCTACCTCAGTTTTTTTTTTTTCATTTTACCCTGTGCTCTACGCCCTTCCCCTCCTCCCCCCTTCCACAAGACCCCCCATTCTTGTAGACCACTGCCGTCGCAACCCGATCATTTCCCTTGCCCCTCACCGCAGGCTAGCCATCTTCCTCATCTCTCACTACAGCCCAACCATCTTCCTCATCCCTCTCCTACATTTCCCCTCCTCCCCCTTTCCTTGCCCTTCATTGATGTCTCTCTCTCGCTCTCTCATCACTCTCTCTCGCAATCTCTGACAAGAAGGGGAGTTTGTCATCGCCCCTCACCGATAAGTACACGCTCTCTCTTTCTCGCTCTCTCTCACTTGATCTCTCTCTCTCTGGGCCGTGGGAAAAGAATGGGTGGGGGGAGGGGGACAGGGGCGGGGAGTGAAAGAAAGAAAGAAAGAAAGAAAAACTTGATTGGTGTGGCACACTGATAATGTGCCACGTCAGTTTGTGAGACCCTTTTGTATCCCTAGTGTTTTTCTTAATACTTTATATTTCATCTTTCCTTCCCATGGAAGGTCTTATATTGAAAGACCTATTATTCTTCAACATATTTTATTCTTAATAGTACCTTAATTCTCATGATCGACTCGGGTTGACGTGATTCACAGCCAGGCAACACCTGGGCACACTTATTGAGCACTTGAAGAACAAACCTGCATACTTATTTCCCAATGATCTCACAGTTAGATTGATAGAAATGGGATGGAAAGCCATCAGGCCCAGGTGAACTTAATGGAGTCATTTGAAAAACAACTTTTTTCACTTCTATTTCAGAGAATTGCATCAAAAGTCTCAAGTTCATTACATCTGTAACCTTAGAATTCATTACTGAGAGAGAACTATTAATAGCAATTGGATTAGAAGATGTAAAACAATTGGAGAAGAAATCAAAGAATAGATCACCTATCATTTCTAATCAGTAAGCACATGTCCATGATGATCAAGCTGTTGCTTGATGGAATTAGTTTTTCTCCTTTGGGATGTATACATGTGGTAGAAAGTGGTGTTTATATCCTCATGTTGCGACCAATGCTGCTTAGCACGTTGCTTGCACTTGAGTTCCTCTTCAGCTAAATGAAGTTCTACATCTTCTTGGTGGTGATGAACACTGTTGTTATGGTCTCCATCACCAACATTATGAAGTTTTGCTATTCGCCTCATTTTCCTCTTGGTATGTGGTGGGGTTTGCCTGTTGCTAGCTAAGTTCCACTTCTGAAGGGCCCTTTGATAGTTAAAAAGTCTATTTCTAATCACTACAGCTGTTGAATCACCAATAGCCACCTTCCTCCATGCTTATTGGATAATTGTTGATCATTCCTTCCTCAAAGACCAAGAGGCTTCATATATGAAAATGTACTGTTTTCTTCTATTCCTCATCTCATTACTAGTCAAGGTTAAATGGAGTGGAGAATGATCTGATTTGATTGCAAGTAAAACATGACAGATGTTGTTGGGGAAGAGTTGTTGCCACTCTGCATTGGCCATAGCTCTATCAAGTCTCTCTTTTGTGAAATTTATCTATGTCCTATTATTAGACCAGGTGAACTTCTAACCCTTTGTAGGTAAATCATTCAAAGAACAGAATTCAATGGCCTCTCTAAAATTTTCCATTTGCTTATAAGGTCTTGATGCTGCTCCCACCTTTTCACCTTCGTAAGTGATTTCATTGAAGTCTCCCACACAGAACCATGGGATAGAGATGCCATCTTTAAGCGATTTCAGTAATTTCCAACTAGTCTCCCTCTTAGAGGTTTCAGGATGTCCATAGAAGTCAGTAAACATCCACTGATGATTATTCTGTTTATCTAAAATGAAAGCACTAATAGGCCATCTTGTGAAACTACAAATCTCAATGTCAAAGTCATTCCTCCACAAAAGAGCTAGCCCACCGCTACTACCTCGATTCTCCACTGTCATTCACCCATCATACATTAGTCTAACTTTAATAGCTTCCATCTTTTCCTTATTGCATTCTATTTCTATAAAAAGAAAAAACGAGGCTAAGACACTTTTCCTTAATCTGTTGATTAAGGATTCTAACTGTCAGAGGGTTCCAAAACCCTCAACAGTTCCAACTTAGGATACTCATTGATATTGGCAGGGTTGGTCACCAACCTCTGCCATTAAATCATGTTGTTGCTCTTCCACACAAGTAGCATTCTTATGTCTCTTTAATTTATGCCTCTCCCTAGTGACCTCTCCCAACTCAGCAGTTAAAACTGCTATTGTGGGAGTCAAACTTCTCTTCTGAGCACCACTCCAACAATTAGGCTCAGAAGTGAGTGATGTATGTTTATTTCTAGCTCTTCTTTTCCACTTGGTCTCCTTCTTGCAGTACATTTGATTCTTATCCTTATTAACCATAAGGATCTGATCTTTTGTCTATAATTGATACTTGTCATTATTAATCTCAAGAGCCCCTACATAATCCACCTTTTGTTCAGGAGAGTATTGTCGAATACTGATGACATCATCTGTGCTAGCAGGAATAACAATATCATGCTCAATCCCAGCTTGATTCAGTGGTACCCCAGGGCACCTAATATCTCCAATAGTACCAGTTACCATATTAGTTTCCCCTGATCCCTGATCCCTTCCCAAAAATTAGCCAGCATATTCCTGAGATGGCTCCTCTGAATGAGATCTTCTATTCAAAGACAAACCTTGACCCTTTAATTGCTTCATATTTTCTGGGGGAACTTTCCAAAAAATCCTCTTTCCTTCTACCATCACCCTGTGATTCAGTTTATTCTTCTAATTGACTTGAGATCTTTCCAACCTTGGCTTTATTTCCTTTTACAACTTTATCTTCAACCTGTGGATCTGAGAATAGAGAGTTTGAATGATCCCTCCCACTATTGCTATGATGATGAGTCTTAGTCATTGCCTTTTGACTAGGGCCACAAAGCCAGGCACCATATTGGCTTTGTAAACTACTATGCATGGATCTTTCACTAGAGGATTGTTCACAACCATTTGGCAGCATTTCATACTTAAAAGAAATCCAGCACCTATTACCTTGCATGTTGAGAAAAATTCCTCTCATTAACGGCTTAGTAATATCAATAATAACTTTAACTCTGAGGTAAGGGCCCCATCTAATGACATCCTCATCAGCATCCACCCCCTCCACCACACCAATATTTCTCTCGATTTGTTCCCCAATCTCCTTTGTCATTCCTCCAAGAGGAATGTTGTGGAGTTGAATGAATCCACATTGGTTCCTTGGTGAAGGATAAATCTTTTGGTTCAGCAAAACCATCAAAGTTATTCAGAAAAAATAAATTACGATCAAAGGTCCAAGGTCTACCTTTTTTCACTTTCTAAATATCTTGCTCATATTGAAACTCAATTATGTATAAGTTGTCACCAACTTCTTTGAATTGGATTCTCCCCCTTGGCTTCCATACAGTCCACATGGTTGTTTTAAAAGCTTCAATGTTGACATTCTTCTTTGCCACGATGCGACCAATGAGACAAAGTTGCCCAAGTCTTGTTGTTAGACTCTCCTTTGTGATATCAACCTTTAATTCAGTCTGTTCTTTCTCAGTTAATCAAAGATCACCCCACTTCTCTATAATCTCGTCAGCCATTTGCACCAGCAACTCGCCTTTGATACAGAAAACAATAAGAAAAGAAAAACTGCACTCCTCCTCAGTGTTAACTAGGAGACCTATCTTGCGTAGAGAAAAAAACCCTCCTTAGCCCCAAGCTAGGAGACCATGATCTGTACTTTTCCTACCTAAACCTTACTATTTCGTGGGGGATTCAATTAAATCAACTAAAGGGCTTTTTAAGTGAGAAAGAGACAAGAAGTTGGCCTTATATGCATAATTTATTGTTACTTGGTATAAATATTTTCGATAGTATCTTTTTTTTTTTTTTTTTTAAACAAACTAGAGATCAGGCCTCCTTATTATTAAAATCCTCACTTTTGGTCAAGGAAACCTTCAACAAAAGCTCCAATGCAAGAAACATCATAAGACAAAAGAAAAGCCCAACGTCGAAGAAACCCATAAGCTATGTAACACTACTATTGAAGAGCCTAAGCCAAAATTCATCTATGGACTTTTCTTAAGTAAGGTAAACCCGTGCGATATGTTCTAAGAATCCCCTTAAGCAAATAAGGGAGCTCATCCTGTGTCAGCCATACTCTATTGCAGCCATTGCTTCCTAGTCTAGCAAGGTAATCCATTGCCATATTACCTTCCCTATAGACATGCTGTATTTGAAAATTCATCAACATTAACAGTCGACTCATCTCATCCCAAAAATCCTCCAAATACCATAAACTACACTTGCCTTCCCTAAACCAATTTACCACCACTAGCGAGTCCATTTCTAAAATTACATTGTTAAAACCTATGGCCTTACAATTTTTTACACCCATTAAAAGAGCCATCAATTCAACTTGATTATTGGTTCCACTGCCTGTGCTAGCAGAAAATGCCAACTTCAACCTTCCTTGTTCATCCTGCAACACTCCACCCACACCCAGATCTCCTGGATTTTGTAAACTACTTCAATCAATGTTTAGTTTGACCAGCCTGAGTTTAATCCAAGACACTGCTATTAGCTTCTCCTATTTAATGTTGAACAGCAATTTCAGCATCTGCAATATCTCAATATCCCTGCTTTCCAACTGAGAACATGCTTTTAATTTCATTCCAACCCAACTCATCCAATGCTTCACAGAACACCATAACGCTGTAATGGACTCCCTTCTACCTTCCATCCTTGTCTCGTACACCTCCAGACCCACAAACTCCATGTGATGATACTGGGAATTAAACCAACTAAGTTGCCCACTTGCGATGACCTTTTGGCACGCCTAAACCACACTTCCACCGTTTCTTTCCATGTTCGATTTGCAACATATGGAATTCCCACCTGACTTGAGCAAAACTTCCAAATAGCTGATGTTGTTCTCCCCCCATAAAGCACATGGTTTAAGTCTTCAAAAGCACCCTCCTCACAACATTCACACTTGGAGACCAACGGAATGCCAATTCGTCTAACTCGTTCATCTACACTGAGACTATGATGCCAGGCTTTCCACATTATCACCGAGAACTTCCTTGGCAACACAGCATGCCATACCCACTTCGACCACTGCATTTTTGAAGCTGTAACTCGAACAATATTCGACGCACTCTTGGATGTGAAACCTCCATCCGAATTGCCCAACCAAACCAGAATATCAGACCCTTCTCTTATACTGCTAATCTTCGCGACAATGCTGTCTGTTAACTCTTGACCCACGAGCTGTACTAGCATATCCACATCCCAGTTGTTGTTCACCATGCAATGCTTAACCATCATATTCAGGTGGTTTACAATGCTCTGTTGAGCACATATAGGACCCAAATCCAACCATTTGTCCCTCCAAAATGAGACATTGCCATCTTTCACAAGCGATCTAGAATGCTGAAGCACCACAGGAACTACCCCCATGACCATCTTCCAGAACTGAGTGCCCTTAGACAGATTTACCATCGAAACGTGCTGATTTTAAGCATACTTGGATTGGAAAAAACTTGTCCACAAAGAATTAGTAGTCAACAATTTCCAAGCAAATTTAATGTGCAGAGCATTTTGAACTTCAAAAAGATTTCTCAATCCTACTCCCCCCCTAATCAATCGACTTGCAAAGGATGTCCCACTTTATCCATTTCCTTTTTGATTTGCCATTCGCCGATCCCCAAAAGAAAGAACTAAACAGCCTATGCAAAGATAACAAAACCGCTTTCGGAACATGCAAAACAGCCAACAAATGAACAGGCATACTTGCAATTACATGTTTTAAAAGAATTACCTGAGCACCAGAGGAAAAAAACTTGACCTTCCATCCTTCTATTTTATGGCGTATACGTTGAACTAACTCTTCCAAATAAATCCCCTTCATCCTCCCAGAAATAATTGACACCCCTAAATATTTAACTGGAAACTTACCTTCAGAAAATCCAGTAAGCACTAGCAGTTCACGACGCCGAGGGGCTGAAACTTTTTTAGAGAAAAAAATTGATGACTTCCCCTCGTTCACCCACTGTCCCGACCACTGAGCATAAAAACTAAGAGTGTCCTTAATCTCCTTAACCGACTTCTTGCTCCCATTCGCAAATATCACCATATCATACACGTAAAGAAGATGTGTTATGAAAGGGCCCCTGCGTGGATGAGTATAGAAACCAATCTTGCCGTCCTCAAACTTTTGTTTTAAAAGTCGAGAAAAAATCTCCTCCACAAGAACGAATAAATAAGGTGAAAGGGAATCCCCTTGGCGAAGGCCCCTACCACCTTTAAAGAAACCTTAAGCCATCTCATTCATGATGACAAAGTACAAAGGAGTAGTAACACAATGTGACAAGAGGTTACAAACTTCAACTGAAAAACCGAACCCTTTCAACACATGAAATAAAAAATTCCAATCAATAGTGTCATAAGCCTTGGCTATGTCAATTTTCACCATAATATTTTTCCCTCTAACTGACTTGTTTAAATCATGAACGAGCTCTTGTGTGAGGCTGACGTTACCAAAAATACTTCGTTCGGGAATATCGGATAAATATATAATAAGTGTTACATGACTCACTTCATGTATTTATCTCTTATATTCCACTTGAAGCCTTCAACTTCAAGCAATATCGGATACTTTGATCCCACATAATGCTAGATGAAGAATGATCATAATTTTTCTATAATTATTTTAAAACTCACTAATATAATAGCGCCACTTCACCAAGATCATAGTCAAGTTTGGGTAATGATAATTAACACAACTCTTTTATAATTTTTTTTGTACTTCTGCACGTACTAATTAAATTGATGGCATTTTTCTAAAATAATGATATCGACCTTATAAATCTGTTTTATCAAAATGCATTCCATTTAAAATGAAGCTATAAGATAATTATAAAAAAAATATGTTTTTATCTTTTTCTTTTCTTGATTTGGATTTCAGATCTTACATGTTTCTATTTAATACAAAATTGTAAAATGTGGTGTATGATCATTACTCTAATATTGCATCAATCAATGCATTAAAAGCATGCATCGTGGATTTGCCATGCATGACAACAATTTGTTTCCTTATTTTGGGTGGCGTACCTCATGAGCAACTATGTAGTCTCAACCTTGCTTCAATCGATCAATGTATTATATCAAAATTGTTACAGTTACAAACAGATCTTATAAAATAAATTTACAAATTAATATAGTTTTATATAATATTTTATAATATAATGTACCCCATCAAACTATATCAATTTATAAATTTGTTTTTTAAAAATATTTTTATAACTAAAACGTACATTTAGTTATATTATATACATAATACACGAGTTGTGAATGAACTGCGAGGCATGTGGGCTCCGTTCCCTATAATTAGTATTAACACTAAATTTTCCTTTTTTATTTTTTTTATAAGAAGAAATATAATATTAATGATAAACATTACAGATAACTATCAAGCCAAATTGCTTGAGAGATAAAGTCTGAAAAACCATCACACCACATCTCAATAGACTCAACAGACCAAGCATGTCGGGCTAGACCATGAGTAGTCTCATTTCCCAACATACTCACATGTTGAATCTGATATTCCTAAAAAACAACAAATAACTTTTTTGTTTCTTACAATAAAATTCTCAGCATTGAAGAAGACTGTTGTAGCTTGAAGCTCTCTTACCATCAATAGAAAATCACTCTCTATGATAAGCTTTTTAATACTCATATGAGCACAAAATTGTAAGCCTCGAAACACAGCAAGCAACTCTATATCCTCAGGAGCAGCAACCTCAACTTCAACTTTACTAGCAACCATAACAGTTTTACCATTAGCATCTCTAAGTATAGCTCTAATCCCAGCTTTGTGTTGATCTCTAAACATAGTTTCATCCACATTTAACTTCAGAAAATCAGCAAGAGGTGGCTTCCAACCACAGTACTTCTTAATCTCTGTATTAGACTTAGGCCTTACATCTATGTACATCCTGTGAAGAGAGAAAGCATGTTCAACAACCTGCCTCATCAAAAAAAAAAAAAAAAAGCACAAAAAACACCCATCCAAGCGAAGAAGAAGAAAAAAAAAAAAAAACATGTTCATGAGCCATGGAAAGATTCAAAACCCAACCAAAAGCCATGCACTCAAAATTAAAGGCAACCATATATATACATACATACATACATACATTTATATATACTGGCAGTGGCTAAACATGCAAAGCACGTTTGCCATATCTGCCTAATTGAAGGAAAAAATAAAGTGTGACTTCAAATATTAAAATAGTCTAATGCATAAGAGTGAAATTATTATTTATTCATGTTCATCATTTATTATGAAATTTAAATTATATTAAAAATTTAAATTAATTAGATAGTTTTATTCTCTTAAAAAATGTTCAGTAAAACTTCATCATTTATTTAATGATGAAAAATTAATATTTTATAAATTAAAATTGATTTTAAGTGTATGATATAATATTTATATTTTAATTATCTATTTTATGTTAGTTTAAATCAATATTTAAACATCTACAGTTAGATTAAATCTGAAGATTCAAGATGAAGAGTTGGGACATAAAATCCCAAACCTAACATTTTCCCTCACTTTTCCTTTCTTCCTCTCTCTCCTTCCCCACGCACGTCTACCCTCTCTCTCACCCGATCTCCTCCCTCAAGCAGCCCAATGCCGCCGTGCGCCACCTTGCGGTGTAACCGATCATCTCACCAGCTTTCCCTCACGTCGGCGAGCAAACCCCACCATTGAAGCCCCTTAGCAGCTTGTCCCTCAGCCGCACACGAGCAACCCAAAATGGGTCTCGACGCACGGGTTCTCCACCCTTGCGCTACCGCGGCTCAGCCCCATCTCCACCAAGCACCACCACCGAGTTCCTCTCACGCCGTGGAGCACTTCCATGGAACCCACCACCTGTAGCTCCTCTCTAGGGGATGCACGCAACCCCTCTATACGCACGGGTTTCTCCCCGTAGCGTTGCCATTAACCACCCCTACGACACCGCACCACCACCAGCAGCCTCGTCCTTCGCCGACAACCCTTCCACTTCCTCCTTTCCTCCAGCCGATAACTCCTGATTTGTGATTTGTATGGAAACTTGTGTGGTGATTTTGTGATTTGTGTAGTGATTTTGTGGTGATTTCTGTGATTTTATGGTGATTTTGCTTTGAAGATGTAGAGAGGGACGTAAGGGGAAGAAGAAAAGCGTAAAATAAGTTTATTGTTTATTACTGTTTATTCATGTTCATCCGTTTATAGCTACTTTTAAGTATAAGGGGATATATATATATATATATATATATATATATATCAAGTGAAGATCAAGGATAACAATATTATAAATACGAGCACCAAATAAAAAACTCTATTCATGAGCTTTGTAAACAAGTTGTGATAAGTGTACAATCTGTTCACAACTTATTAATGCAACCGGTAACTCCCAACGGGAGCGGAAGCGGAACGCTTAGCATTTTCTTATTTGTTTTGTTTTGTTTGTTTTTTAATATATTTTTTAAAGAAAACATTTAAAGTTAGTCGGTTTTGAGCACTCCTTACCTGTCATGCCAGCAGATCAAATGAAACGGTGCGGATCATTCTCAAGCGAGAGACGAAATTGTAAGAAGACCGGTAAGGCATTTCAAACTGATTAAATGAAACGCGCTGTTTTCTTCGTGACCCAGTCCATCTGCTCCCAGTCCATTGAAGACAAAAATCAAATGAATCGGAGACAAAAATCGCCATTGAAGACTGCTCAGTCCATCTGCTCCTCTCCATCATGCGAATGAATCCATCTGCTCTCCTCCCTCCCACAAACGAAAGACGAAAGCGAAACCAACTCTTCCCCTTCGGTATCTCTCTCTCTCTCTCTCTCTCTCTCTCTCTCTCTCTCTCTCTCTCTCTCTCTCTCTCTCTCTCTCTGAGTTTACAAACTATAGAACTTCATCTAAAATATGTTATGTAAACGATAAAAAACAAAAACATGCTCAGATAGTCAACTGGTCTCCACCTCCTTTGGAATGGTTTAAACTCAATGTTGATGGAAGCTCTCTCGGGAACCCAGGGCCTTCAGGTCCAGGAGGAGCAATTCGTGATCATAAAGGAGAATTGCTTGTTGGGTTTTCAATATTTACTGGTACTCGGTCAAATAATGTTGCAGAGTTTATGGGTTTGCTTCAAGGTCTTCGAATAGTGTGATTTCTGGGCCTTCAAAATGTAGAGATTGAGATGGATTCTACTTTGGTGATAGAGTGGTTAAGAAATAAGAGATGTGGCCTCTGGTACTTGGAGGATTATTGGGAGAAACTTCTTAATCTGTTAGTTGGACTCTGTTTTTGCTGTCGGCATATTTACAGGGAATGTAATTCACTAGCAGATGGCTTTGCTCGTCTGGGTGGTTCAGGGGTCTGTAAGGTGTGGAAGAATGTTTCTGAGCTTCCTAATCAAAACAAAATATAAAATTTTCATCTTATCTCATTTCATTATTACACATTTTTTAAATCTCCATATAAAATATAATAAACAATTCAACTTTTTCAAATCCAAATACACATTTTTCAAATCTCAAAACAATAATAATATTAAAACATAATATTTTAAACTTTAAAACAAAATATAAAATTCTCATCTCACCTCCCAAACCTACCTTTAGAGGTTTTTTTCGTTTGGATAAGGGGGGCTGTTCTTTTATTCGTTTATAAGGGCTTAGGTCTGTAAAGGTTATTTCTTGGGGCACTGTCTTGGGTCTGAAAGGTGTACCACGGTTTTCTCCTCAGCCTTTTATGAGGATATTTATGAATAAGGAGGCTTGATCTCCATTTATTAAAAAAAAAAAAAAAAGAAACGATCATTCCTATTTGTTTTGGGATGATATGCTACAACCAAACATCACATCCACCATGTATGTATAATGTTGGAACTTGGAAGGGTAAAAATTTCACTGTTAATCTTGTCCATGATGATTATTTTTCTGTAGCGGTGAGAAGATGCCTAGTATCAAGTGGTCTGAATCTGTAGAAGTCAAAGGGAAAGAGGTTAGAGACTTTTGAAAAATATATTCATGATCTCCCTCGTTCACGCAACCGGGGTTTAATGGTATGGTACTCTTACCTCTTCATACCATTGTGAAATAGGCACTTATGTTCACAGGGTTATATTAGATTTATGGAAGTTCAAAATCTGCCTTGTTTCTATACTAGCTTGATGATGACTAATACTCGAGGCAACTGGATTGCGGTTTTCCTTCGCTTTGGTGAGAAAAAATCAAAGAGCATTGTGTTGTTTACGGATAGAAAAACGATGCATTCCAGAAACTTTTGAACCTTTTGTTCTGATAGAGAAATACTTTGTGGTGACTTCACTAGAAACTGAATAGCTACTAGACAAAGGGCAGGTTTTGTGTGATTACTATATGAACTTCATATGGGCTGAAAAGAAAAATCATATGAATATGAATAGATGATATTTATGACCATAGGGATCGACTTGTAGGAGGTGCAAGAATATACATTAAAGATGTTGAAGCTTATTTTGGTAGTGGGGGAAACCAAGAGAAATGGTGCATTGGTTTGTGAGTGGGAAAGCAAGCTGAACCTTCTTCGTGGTTCGCAGTAGACATGCGAGACGTTTGGAGAGGAGACGGGCCAAAGTAAGTGCACTGGTTCGTATTGAGCGGGAAATCAATACTAAGCTTCTTCGTGAATCGTGATTCTTTTCCTTTCAGCCTTTTTTGTTCAATTCTATTGTTTTATTTTTTGAAGGCCATGTCAGGGTGCGCAAGGTGTCCCCCAAATTGACTGCTGTAGAAGAATTGTTTTTTAATTATTTAAAATATTTAAAAAAAAATTTACAATATCATTAAAAAAATAATTTTTTAATTATTAAATAAAATAAAAAATTTCTGGACCCATGATCGAAACCCACTGTTAGAACACTTGGCATTTCCCGAAGTTAATTTCCTGGGGATGACTTTATATAAGTGGTTATTGATGCTTAGATATCGGTAAGTTGATCATGTAAAAAAACAAAAAATCTTCCATTAAATATATATATATTAAGCAGGGACGAATTAATTGTCTCCACGCATTTGTTCGTAAAACCATTTATATATATACATATATATGTAGAGAGAGAGAGAGAGAGAGATTATTTTAACATAAAAAAGATAAGTTATATATGCTCTGAACATTAAAAAGGATTTATTTTGGTTAAGCTTGAATAACATGCAACAGATCATGAATCTCTCTCTCTCTCTCTCTCTCTCAAGTAAAGTCATGCGCTATATTTAATACCCAGCAATATTTTTCAACTTAATTGCTTGGCTGCCAAGAACATGAAGATCAGTGCATGCATCATCCTTTATCGCGATCAATCAGAAATTGGCTTGAATTGATCAACAACAGAAGCATATCTCTCTAGTAAAGTCGTGCTATATTTAATACCCAGCAATATTTTAAATTAGCTTGGCTATCAAGAACATGATTAGAGTACTACATGCATCATCCTTGCTTCATCAATGAAATAGTCCGTACCTAAGCATAGTCTTGCTTGTCTTGATATATATATATATATATATATATGTGTGTATGTATATACTATATACCTCTGCAAGTTGAAGTTCTCCAAGTTCAGGAAAAAAAACATGGCTCAGATAGTTAGTACAGATGAGATAGAGTCACTGAGAATTGAGTTGGCAGAGATAGGAAGAAGCATCAGATCATCTTTTCAACGGCATACCTCAAGTTTTCGAAGTAGTACTTCAGGATTGAGTTCTACAAAGGGAGATGGTGATGTTGAATATGCATTACAATGGGCTGAAATTGAGAGATTACCTACGTTTGAGCGGCTTAGATCTTCTCTATTTGATAAGGATGCTGATGCTGTTAATGGTGGTGGTGGTGGTGCTGTTGAAAAGAAAGGGAAACAAGTGATTGATGTTACGAAGCTTGGGGCTCTAGAACGGCATGTGTTTGTAGAGAAGCTCATCAAACAGATTGAGAATGACAATCATCGCTTGTTGCAAAAAATTAGAAACCGAATAGACAAGTAAGCCGACCCTTTACTCTCTCTCTCTCTCTCAAAATTCCTCCTAAAAATCATGCATAGGTGTGATCTTGCATCTCTAAACGCAAACATGCACATTTGTGTAGCATCATGAATGTGAATGGAATGAGTACTACCATGCATAGTCATATACATAGAACACAATTTTTGACATATATTCATGAATCACTATAAGAAAATTACTTATTTACGACTAATTAATTCCAGTGAAATGACTATATATTTACAATTAAAATTAGTTGCGAATAATCTTTTAATTGCAATAAATTGATCACAAAAGTCTATTTTTCTTGTAGTGAATATATTGGATCGATACACAGTACTCTTTAATAAATAATTGTTATCAGTATATATATATATATATATATCTTACTAAATATTAATTATAATATTGTCACGATAAAGTTAGAAATACTTAATTCATTTATGAAATGAACTAAGCTTAAATCGAGTTTATCCGAATCAAATTTCAGTTCATTTACGGCTTTACGGCCGGCCGGGCTGGCATAAATATATATCGTTTTGTAGGGTTGGTGTAAAGTTGCCTACTGTAGAAGTAAGGTGCAGAAATCTGCGTGTTGAAGCTGAGTGCGAGGTGGTGCATGGCAAGGCCCTTCCAACCCTATGGAATTCTCTTCAAAGCACCATCTCCAGCGTAAGTAATTCGAGTTCCTGGGATTTTAAACATGGTTGGCACGTACTTAATAGAATGTTTTAAATGAGCGGTATTTTTGTAAAACATCTTATAAAAATAATATCATTTTATAAAAATATTCTTATTTTATAATATTATTATATAATATGTTATACAATGTGTCGTATATATATGATTATTCTAGGTAACCCTATGTATATGCTTGCATGTCTAAATGCATAAAAAATGACTTTTTGATAATATTTTCTTAAAAAATAATTTGTAGAAATTTTAAATAAATTTTTTATATATTTTTATTTCTTGTAGAATAAGATATTATCATTTTATGTAATAATATTTCTGTTGCCGTCTGCATTAATATTTGTTTTAGTATTTAATATTATAGAAGTCAATTAATTAATTAATTAATTAATTTTTGGTCCTCAACAGTTCTACGCAAAGCTGCCGGGTGCAAAGCCACATCAAGCCAAGATAAGCCTCATCCATGACGTTAGTAGTATCATAAAGCCGGGAAGGTTGCTATAGTCTATACAGCTTTGATTAGGATCTAAGTCAACTGTCCTGAATTCATTTTAATAATTTCAATTTTATATTTTAATAAAGAGTAATGTTATACACTACATTCTTATTCTATTTTAATCAACTCAAGTTTTTAATGGTGATAATATTTTTGCTAGAATTCTGTTGTGCAATTACAAGACTTGTGATAAAGTTTATTGTTCTTAAAAAATAAATAATAATTAAAACATCAATATTTTTATCTTAATTAATGTAGTAGATGGTTATTTTTTTAATATTGTTACTCATCATTTTAATTTCTCACACATTATGGTTATTTTTATTTTATTTTTTTAACTAATTAATTTAATCTACTCATCGTTCATACACTATATATTTTATAAATAAAAAAAAAGTTATTTATAGTGTGCAGTGTGAGCATTGAGGATGATGAATAGGAGGTATGCTGCGCATCAGCCGGTAGCTGCAGCACACCTCATATATATATATTTTTTTTTCACTCAATACGTTGAGTGTGCTGAGGCTTCCGGCTTATGCACATATTTTTTCATATATATATATATATATATATATATATATATAAAGCTTTCAATTATTATTATTATTATTTGGTTAATTTCTCCAAAATTAGACATATTTTAAGTTCGAGGATGTAATCAATTTTTTGTTTTCCTGTACCCTTCTCACGATTCTTTAATTTCTCGCCGGTGTGTTTTGATGAAATGTTGTTTCTTGCTGTCGAATAATCTCCATGACAAAGCTCTTTGGATAACTGTGAAGAATATATAAAATTCCAGAGCGTTGGAGGTCCTAATGAAGATTTCCTGATAATGAAATGAACTATTAGCTCAAATGATGTCTTTCCCCAAATGAAGTTTGTATCTGTTTCAAAGATTTAGGTCTGTATTAGGGAGGGACTCTCTGAAGACTGTGCGTTGGATATTGGATCGCCATGCTTTGTTCCATGGAGTTGCTAATTCAAAGCAGAAACTTCACACAGGAATATTATCACGTTGTGATTCCTCATCACCTAGTGGTATCCCCACATTCAACGAAATGTTCACCTCTCGAGTGTCTCAAAATACGAGTTTATGATCAGTTGGAACTTGAATATCTTCTTTCTTTCTTTCTTTTTTTTTTTTTTTTTAATGGTCTTCAATTTTAATACTTCCATTTCAATTTTGATAACTTCTACACAGAAATCTTTCTATAGAGAGGATTCCAAACGTTTGGGTGATATGAGGCCGGAGACGTATTCACATGGCCTGACCTTTTCTGCAGGATAACTCTGCTGCTTGGCCCCCCAGGTTGCGGAAAGACGTCCCTTTTAAAGGCCCTGTCCGGGAATCTAGACGAATCTCTCAAGGTTTTGTACTTCCTCCATATTACATGAAGAATGCATTTATATTGTCAACCTGATGAGGGCAATGTACGCTCATTAATGGGAATCTAGTTTGAAACTATAACTTGAAACGTAAATCAGCAGAATGTTGATAGGAAAAAAAAAAAAAAATCAAGAAAGATCAAACCAATCGATGCAGATAATTTTGTATATATAATTATAGGTATATCTCCTTGTTTGATGTAGTATATAATAAGTGTTACCAAGTTTTTGGTTGATTGCTAATCTTTCACATTTGTAGTCTTTCAAATTTATGTATAAACTTTCTGTTTTGCCTAATAGATTACTGGGGAAATTTCTTACAATGGATACAAGCTAGAAGAGTTTGTCCCCCAAAAGACTTCGGCTTATATCAGCCAAAATGACGTGCACATTCCTGACATGACCGTGAGGGAAATACTGGACTTTTCAGCTCGTTGTATGGGTGTTGGAAGCCGAACAGGTAAGTTTTCCTTAGAGTTCAACTGGGAAGATGATTTATTAATAAGTACTGCCTTATTAAGTATAAACCCCCAACACTTGGATAATGACAGCGACATTTGTTTTCGGACTAATTCAGATGTTTTGATGGAAGTCAGTAAAAGAGAGAAGGAAGCCGGAGTTGTTCCCGATCCAGACATAGACACTTACATGAAGGTAACGGTTTCATCTCTAATCTTCTTCTTTCCTTGTTTATGAAATAATCTATACTGCTGTATGCCAACTGATTTGGCTACATGAAACTAGTTAAAGTTGTTGAAATTTTCGATTTTGACAGAAACTTGGGAAAAAATCCCATCCAGACCATATGCGATTTTTTGTTCTTTGATAAAATGATGGAAAACTTAAGATAATGAGAACCATCACTGACAAAATCATTGAAGCTGAATCCTCTTACTCATAGGACAATTCTCTGTTGTATGTGCGTTAATCACAGCCACTGCGAAAGATTTAGCATATAAAAGATTTTGGTCACACTGTGGGTATTATTACTTATGGAATGAAATAAGATATTTTATTTTGGTCACACTTTGTTTCTTTTGTTTCTACTTATTGATGGTTTTCTTGAGGATTTTTGTTGTAATATTGACTGTATTTGTTTGGCAGGCGATTTCTGTGGAAGGACTAAAAAGAACCCTTCAAACAGACTACATACTAAAGGTCATTCTCTTTCAACAAAGCTGACAGAAAACCTATACCCTGTAATTTGTAAATGGATGAATACCTTACCAATTTATTTCTATTGCTGCCTTGAGTTCTCAGATCATTGGACTTGATATCTGCGCTGACACTCTAGTTGGAGATGCTATGAGAAGAGGTATCTCTGGCGGTCAGAAAAAGAGATTGACTACAGGTAATCTGAGTGAAAAAAATAACCTTAGCTGGTTTTAACGAGAGAACTAACTCCCAATACCTGGTTAGATTATGACTATAAGGAATTGGACTTCAATTTTGCAGGGGAGATGATTGTAGGTCCTACAAAAGCTCTGTTTATGGATGAGATCACAAATGGCTTAGACAGTTCAACTGCCTTTCAAATTGTTACTTGTCTTCAGCAGCTAGTGCATATTACAGATGTTACATTACTGGTTTCCCTTCTTCAGCCAGCCCCAGAGACATTTGATCTTTTTGATGACCTCATTTTGATGTCAGAGGGAAAGATTGTGTATCATGGACCACGTGATTATGTTCTAGAGTTTTTTGAGGATTGTGGTTTCAGATGTCCGGCGAGGAAAGGGATTGCTGATTTTATCCAGGAGGTAAGTGCATTTCAGCTTATATTTGTTTTCTTTTCAAGCTCCTCTCTTTAAAAAAACTATTTCACCCTATGTTTATACAGGTAATCTCAAGGAAAGATCAAGCACAGTACTGGTATCACACGGAAGTACCTCACAGTTACATTCCTGTCGATTTGTTCTCTAGGAAGTTCAAAGAGTCTCCATATGGAAAGAAGCTGGAAGAGGAGCTCTCAGAGCCATATGATAAGTCCCAAAGCCATCAGAGTGCTCTTTCCTTTAGTCGGTATTCCCTTTCTAAATGGGATCTTTTTAGAGCTTGCGCTTCAAGGGAACTCCTTCTCATGAAAAGGAATTCTTTTATCTACATATTCAAAACAAGTCAGGTTAAAATTTGTACTTATGCTGATGTTCCTTGATCCTACTATCATTACTTTTCCTGGTGTGGGAGCGTTAAAACCTATGCTCATTCTTCCTGTTTCATCTTTATTCTTTGTTTAGTTTTCCAAAGCCCTGCGAAAACTGAAACATGTTTTGGTTTTTTCTATCTGCAGCTGATTATCATTGCATGTATAACAATGACTGTGTTTTTGCGGTCTCGCATGGATATTGATGTTTATCATGCAAATTACTACATGGGTGCCCTGTTCTATGCTCTTGTCATCTTTCTTGTTGATGGTATCCCAGAGATATCCATGACAATTCAAAGACTTGAAGTATTCTACAAACAGAAAGCATTTTATTTTTACCCAGCTTGGGCTTATGCCATTCCAGCAAGCATACTAAAGATCCCTCTTTCATTTGTGGAATCTCTGGTTTGGACGTGTTCTACGTATTATGTCATTGGATACACTCCTGAGGCCCAGAGGTGAGTTTGACATGAAATTTGTTGATATTTGTTAATTTTGCCTTGTTTTGGTTCATGAATTTCCAAATTTATATCCAGAACTTTTCAAACGCTAGAGCCTCAAGACAGCATCTTCTTTTGCTTAAGCCTTTTTTTTTTTTTTAAATTTTCTTTAATCGAACCTTTACGATATACTTAAGTACATCAGGAATGTTGAGGGCAGCAGCGGTGCCAAATTCTGTTAATTGTGACCCTTGGTTCATTTGCTGCTGTTTCAGGTTCTTCCGCCAGTTCGTTCTACTTTTTGCGGTGCACCTATCTTCAATGTCCATGTTCCGTTTTCTGGCCTCCGTCTTCCAGACAAATAATGCATCTTTTACAGCTGGTAGTTTTGCAATATTTTTTGTACTGTTATTCGGTGGCTTCGTTATTAATAAATGTAAGGTTTCAATATCTCCTTTTGCCAAATCTCATTCTAAGATAATCAATTGAAATGACAAGCTTAGCTGTTCTGCTGCAGCTTCCATACCTGTCTGGTTGAGGTGGGCTTTTTGGGTTTCACCCATGACATATGGAGAGATAGGGCTTTCTTTAAATGAGTTTCTTGCCCCAAGATGGCAAAAGGTGAGACTCCCACAGCATTACTTCTGGCTTCGTAATTTTAGCCCAGCTTTCTGTTAGATTATTCAAGTTCAAATCTGTCGTCACTAAATCTATCCGCCCACTTTTTGCCTGTTTTAACCTTTTAGAGAATTATCCAGTAAGTTACTACTATCAACTCTACATCCTGTTTGGTGTTTTTCATTTATTTATATCTTCTAACACTGGAAATTCAGTAGCATTTCACTCCATATCTTTCACCGCAGTGCAATATCTTTCTACTGATCGCCAATGTCCAGCTAAATGAATCTTAGGTGAAGTTTTAAGTTCCACCTTAATCCATACACCAATAACTGGAGTACTGAATGCTTGGATAACACTTGTAATTACACAATCAATTTCAGTTGTATGACCTATACTCCAATACTTCTGGTACTAGCCTGATAATGCTGTTTTATTCCTGTAATTAATTATGACTTTAACGGCTGGGAGAAACAGATGTTCCAGCTAAGTCTGCTTTCCTTTCTTATCTATAGATGACATCGGCAAACACTACGATAGGGCAAGAAATACTTGAAAGCCGTGGACTAGACTTTGATGGTTATCTTTTTTGGATATCACTTGGAGCCTTATTTGGATTTACAATAGTATTCAACATTGGATATATCTTGGCGTTAAGTTACTTGAAGTGTAAGTTCTTTGCTGTTGTTTTATTTCAACTTGAAACAGCATTGCAACAATAGATGCTGATTTGTCGACATTTGATTAACATTCAGCTCCTGGATCATCTCGTGTTATTATTTCGAATGAAATGCTCTCCAAAGAACCTGGAAGTGACGATTCACATGATGGGGACCATTTGGATGAAAAGTCCAAAAATTCTCATCTACAGGCTAATATAGGACCGAAAAAAGGTTAGATAAATTTTCTCAATCTTCGGATTGTTATTCAGATCATTACCTCTTTATTTTCTTTAAATGTATTTATCCAGCTTTTAATGAGCCTCTTTTTCCAATAATAGGTAGGATGGTCTTACCTCTTACACCCCTAACGATAGTGTTTGAAGATGTGCAATACTATGTTGACACCCCACTGGTAATCACATTTAATTTTATGTTATGTCCTTTGTGGTTACTGGATTGATAATCATTCACAACATTATATCCATTCCTGTAATTTTCTTTCCTATTTCATTTCTGGCTCTCAGGAAATGAGAGAACAGGGATTCACAAACAAAAGACTTCAACTTCTTTCGGATGTTACCGGCGCATTGAGGCCTGGTGTTCTAACAGCTTTGATGGGTGTCAGTGGAGCTGGCAAAACAACTCTTCTGGATGTTCTAGCTGGAAGAAAGACCAGTGGTTATATTGAAGGGCAAATAAAGATTGGAGGGTATCCCAAGGTTCAAGCAACCTTTGCTAGGATATCGGGTTACTGTGAACAAACTGATATACATTCTCCTCAACTAACTGTAGAGGAATCAGTCATATTTTCTGCTTGGCTGCGCTTGTCTGCTGAAGTAGACCAAAAAACTAAAGCCGTAAGATCACAATCACTGACATTAAGTCCAAAGGTTTGGAATTTATATTCATTGTTGAGATAATATAATGGTTTGTTAAAGCTTTCGTGTGATGTCTTGCAGGCGTTTGTGGATGAAGTCCTTGAGACCATTGAGCTTGATGAAATAAAGGATGCATTAGTAGGTATACCTGGGGCTACCGGTCTATCAAATGAGCAACGTAAGCGGCTTACAATAGCCGTGGAGCTTGTTGCTAACCCCTCTATCATCTTCATGGATGAACCGACAACAAGTTTGGATGCAAGAGCAGCTGCAATTGTCATGCGAGCGGTGAAGAATGTAGCTGATACGGGAAGAACAATTGTTTGTACCATCCACCAACCTAGCATTCACATATTTGAAACATTTGATGAGGTATTATTTTTATTTTTTTTTTAAATTTTGAAGTAAATTTATCCATGGAATATACCAAGGAAGTATTTACTTCTCCAAGAAGTGCTGTTTATCTTACTAACTCAGTAGCACATGCATGGCTACTGAAGAAATAAAGTAAGAGCATTTAGGTTTGACGGCTGCAATGAAGAAAAGTATGTAAGATATGTTGCATCCAGCCTACTCCCAGACAAAATGATATCAGAACTGGTGTTGGACAAGATTCAATCCTAGGAATCAAGTTCCTTGTTAACAAATCTTCAAGAGTAATATGTCACATTCCCCTTTTGCTTTTACAGTTGATCCTTCTAAAAACTGGTGGGCGCATGATATACTCTGGACCATTAGGACAGCATTCAAGTCGGGTTATAGAATATTTTGAGGTTAGCTTGCTATTTGCGGTAACAATACACATATCTTAGGGATCTTTTCTGCATCCATTTCTTGTATAGTAGTACCACTTGTTTTAAGATGTTACATTGATAATTAAGTTTTATTCTGACAGGGTATTCCGAGAGTTCCAAAGATTAGAGAAAATTACAACCCATCAACGTGGATGTTAGAGGTCACTTCGACATCTTCAGAGGTTGAACATGGTGTAGACTTTGCCCAGAAATATATGGAATCTCCCCTATATGAGTGAGCTGATTTCTTCAGTTAGAACTGTACTGGGTTTTGATGTTGTCTGATGTCACGTAATGCATAGCTGTTTCAAAATTGTAACTTCAACTCACCAGAGGAATTCTTCATTGCTTGACAAGGAGAAATTCTTTCCATTTTACAAATTCTAAGGACTCCAATTCTAAATTTAACCAGCCCTTTTGGAGTATAGGCTTAGATGTGGCTTCGGTCTTAGGTCATTACAAATAGTATCAGAGCCAAATCCTACTAGAAATGTGAGACTTGACCTGAGGAGGACATTAACAATTTAAAGGGGCATGATTGTAATGAGGAGTTCTTGGCCATTTGATTCAAGGACTCCAATTGTAATTTGATTAGTCATTTTGCATTATATATAGGTTTAGATGTGGCTTGGACCTTGTGTTGTTACAAGTTCATCTATTGTGTGGAAACAGATCATGGTCATATGACCTGTATTGCATTCTTTATACAAACATGACAACCTCTATTATCCCATTTTCAGGAACAACAAAGAACTTGTAAGGCAGATGAGTAGCCCACCTCCTGGTTCAACAGATCTGCATTTTGTGTCCCGCTTTTCTCAAAATGGTTGGGGACAAGTCAAATCCTGCCTATGGAAACAACATTTGACTTATTGGAGGAATCCTGCATACAACTTGACTCGTATGGTGCATACACTTGTAACTGCTTTAATTTTTGGAGCGCTATATTGGAACCAAGGAAAAAAATTGTAAGTTTTAGTTATTTATCGTTTTCTACTTTTTCGCCTTTTGGCAGAATCTATATTACATTAGAAATTGCTAGTCTGTATAACTTGACTAAATTCAGCTGTATGTCTCTCCTTTGCTTAAGACAAAGCATTCCATCCGTCAGATATATGCCTTTTTCTGTAAGGTGCATATTTTAGGTGTATTGCAAAGAACTAAATGCTGCGTTTTTTTTTTCTTTTTCTGTTAGAAACAACCAGCAGAACCTATTCAATATTTTTGGTTCAATGTACGCTACTGTTATCTTCTTGGGCATAAATAATTGCACGACAGTCCTTCCATATATAGCAGCAGAGAGAAATGTTATGTACCGGGAAAGATTTGCCGGGATGTACTCTTCATGGGCTCATTCACTTGCACAGGTATGATTCTCTACCTGTAAATTCTACTTGTGTGGCCTACTATCACCATTTGATCTCTGAAAACAAAATTGGTGGAATCTAAGGTCTTGATTAGGGGGCTCTTGTTTAGCCATTATTTTCAACTTATATAATTGGGGATACTGATATTGTAGGTGATAGTGGAAATCCCCTATCTGTTCATCGAAACTGCGTTATTTGTGACAATCTCATATCCAATGATTGGATATTATGGGTCGGCTTATAAGGTTTTCTGGTACTTCTATGCAATATTTTGTTCATTGCTGTACTTCAATTATCTGGGAATGCTAGTCGTGTCATTGACGCCAAACTTCATGGTAGCTGCAATTTTGTGCTCAGCCTTTTACACATTATTCAACCTGTTTTCTGGTTTTCTGATGCCTGAACCGGTAAGCTGATAAAAGCACTCAAAACTCATCTATATTGTACACCGTGGAGTCTTCAAGTTATGAACAATACATACAGTTAAACTGACCGGATTGTCTTATTCTTACAGAAAATTCCAAAGTGGTGGATCTGGTTATATTATCTGACACCCACATCCTGGTCGCTGAATGGTATGCTCACTTCACAATATGGAGATATAAATAAGGCCATCATGGTATTCGGAGAAACAAAAACAGTGGCTACCTTCTTAGAAGATTACTTTGGGTTTCACCATGATCGCTTGGCTGTTGTGGCGGTTGTTCTCATGGCTTTCCCCCTTGTTTTTGCTTCCATGTTTGCATATTTTGTAGGACGGCTGAACTTCCTGCGGAGGTAAGCGTCTTGCTCTTTCTATAGAGGCTGGAAAGGTAGAGGTTGTCCATGGCCAACTGCAAGCCTTTTGTTTGCAAGTAATATGTTAGTCAGTGTAGTAATATGCAAATTCGTTGTCATTCCGTAAGAAGCGTACTTGTATGCTGGTCAAGCTGAAGATATATGTACGGGGCTTATATATTAATTGACTGGCAGATTCCAAATAAAATAGAATACGCATGTCCATGAACCAACCTGCCAAGGTGCTGCTTTGTGTGTAACGCCCCAAATCCAAAATCATAAACGGATAAAGTTTCGGTTATATTTTTAATTGTTTACAAATATATATATATATATATATATATATATATCAAATACACTAACTCCAAATTATTCACAAATATAATATAATATTTCTCAAAAATCCATTTGCAAGTTCGGCTATAACCATTATATAGATAACCCGAGAAAACTGTAAAAGTAACTAAGATGACTAAGGAAATTTTGTATACAGCTAAAATCATTTTCAAGTAAGAAAACTATCAAGTTCAAAAACTTCCAACCTTAATTGCCTAAACCAAGTCTAATCTAGAGTCTTTGCCTCAAAAACTATCATATCAAAAATAGAAACTTTCTACGACTTTAAAAAATGTGTGAAATGAAATAGTGAGCTACTATGTAACACCTTGCTCTCCACAGCTATTAATAAAGTCATTTTTAGAGATCTGAGAGAGCTGGAATGTTACTATTAACCCTGACTAAAAAATATTTTCTTTTATTTTAAAAGAAATGCTAAGTACAAAGATTTCTTATAATAAATAGAGCTGGTTTGTATTAAAATACTGAAAGCATAAATGAGAGTATGTGGAAGCATTTATTAAAGATTTTTCAAAGTTTGTGCTATAAAAATCATAACTTCAAATCTTTGTATTTGATTTTAGCCACTATCACGCCTCCATAGACTAAGTCTCGTCCTATAGCTCTACTTTCATAAATATTCTCAAATATATTTATAAAAAACAAACTAAAATGAGTCAAAGATTAAATAAGAAACTCATCATAACATAAATAAGATCAAGTTTTTCATAAAATATTTCATGCTAAGAATTAAAATCATGATTGTTTATAAATATGTTGTTGATATGCATGACTTAGAAATATTTATGGTATATTGATTGATCTGATTGAACTGAATTATCTGACTTATCTAGATTAATTGACTTGTTTTACTGGCCAACACAGTTAACCTTATGTGTAAGTTTGTGCACCGGTCCCACATCTTGTGGCCACAAGGAGAATCAATGATTTGATCTAATAAAATATTATAATGGACCACACTTGAGTCTGTGGCTTGCATATCCACCCTGACTGCATTGGTACCAAGTATCTGAATGGACATTTGATAAATCTGATCTTTATCTTATACTTGATTTTATGAAAGTTTACATGTCTTATGCAATGTGAGATGCATAATACATACATAACTATAATATGCATAATGAAACATGATCATGAATTATGATGAATGGCACACTTGTAGATAACATGACATGCATGGTACATAAACGTTGGCTTCTAGAGAACTAGCTTTAATAATAATATATATAACTAGCTAACATATGTTAATCCTAATTTAAATCAAACTACTTACCTTATAGCGTTAATCCGATATTTTTGGGGCGCGATTGATTTTGTGACACCCCTAGATTCCGCTTGGGATCAGATGGACATCTAAAACGTTAGGACATGCAACACAAGGTTACCTGCTCCCTTTCATGATAATTAAAGATACAATATTCCTAACATGCATATAGTAATATGCAATATTTGTAGCAGATAATACTATGCACCAAACAAATAATATCCCAATAACTTGAAACATATAAACATTAAAATGACAGATGTTCGTGATTACAACATAAATCTAAGAGGTCTGTAAGCTCAAAGGTATGGGAGACAGAGCTCCATAAGTACAAGTAGAAACTAAAGTATCTACTAGGCTAATCCATTGAGTAGTTTGCACATAGTCAAGGATGTTATATTACTATTTATAAATTGGAACATTGAAACGATGAGCTCCGCATTGTGCCATTGCTATTTAATCGACTGTCTCCAGTCGATCATCTTTTGTAGTGCCTTCTGATCTTGGCACACAAGCTACCATTTCGAGAGATGCACGTGAGATGCATGACTTGACGTAACATGAAACAAACAACAATACATAACATGTAATGGATAAAATTACTTGACATGATATAACAAACATTATGTGACATGATATAATATGTAACAAACAACATTACATGACATGATATAACATTTAATAAACAACAGTACGTGACATGGCATAATATGTAACAGACAATATTACGTGACCTGGCATAACATGTAACATATAACATTACGTGACATTGCATGACGTGTAATAAATAACATTACATGACAACATATTATGTAATACATAAATGTTGCGTGACAGAATATATTATGTGACAGATAAATATCTCGTAGCAGAATGTATTAAGTAACAAACATATATGATGTAACATGGCATATAGGGTAACAAAATTACATGAACATCAGTTCCCTTAGCCACATACAAACATAGTAATCCGATAGTAAATTAGGAGCTAACTTACAATGATTGTTGCGTTTAGGGAGAAAAGTACGAAACACGAGAAACTATAAGTAAGGATTCTAAATGTTAGAAACTTTATCACTAATAATTTAGTAACATGAAAAATGCTAACTTAGAATAAAATTACTATTTTACCCTCCAAAAGTGAGAAAATGACCATTTTACCCATAACTTAAGAATTTTATATCCTAACTTTAAAAATCACTAAAATTTACATTTCTTATATAAATTTTGTCCTAAACTAAAATATTTAATTAGAAAAATTTAAAACAAATCATAATCGTGAAAAACACACTATGGCCGAAACACCCTTAAGCATTTTCTCTTTGATTTTTGTTGAAATTTTATCCAACTTCAACACTCATACTTAAACCAAAATATTGTAACATAGATAATCACATCCTATACTTAGACGTATGCTTAACACAACCAACAAAAATTGACTTAACAGAAACACAAAACTTTTTAGATAGAAGATCCAAACTTTTTAACTAAAACACAAACTCTTGAATCTCAAGGTTTTGATTCTATTTAAAAATATTTCCAGGAACTCCAAAAACTTAAAAACTTTCTTCTAACATGTTCATAACACACTCCTAAGAACTAACATGCTTTGGATCAACACATAAAAGTCAACACAAATCACAAAACCTCACTTGAAGTACTCGACACCAACACTTAGACAAAAACATAATTTTCTCTCAACTTTGATTTGATCAAACACTTGGTCCGAAACATATCTTGATAAAAACTTCAAACCATCAACATAATATGGATCTATCCAAAAACCTCATATTTTTTTATTTAACAGAGTATCCTTATACATAAAAAATCATATCTTTACAAATAAACATCTCAAATCTTCAAACCAACATCCTAACAAGTAGATCAAAGGTTTAGGAAGATCAAATAAAAATTCAAAGTCCTTGGAGTAAGAATAAACCATAAAAGATTCAAATTTTCTTAAAACAAAAACTGTTTTTCTACTTCTAGTTTCTAATTTTCTAGATCTGAGAAAATATTTTAACAAAATCTTTTCTCATGCAATGAGTCCTTAACAAAAATTCATACAAACATGTTAACAACACTTCATAAAGCTTTCAGGCCAAGATATGTCCAATAGTTTGGTCAAAAACTCCAAAATACAAAACACTATCCAGTTTATCGCCTAGAATGACCTTTCTGTAGTTAAAACAACTTTAGACCGAAACTAGGCCATGAAATCAAACAAAAAATGTACCAAGGAAATTAGACTCAAAGAGTAACAACTTTCATGAAGACATCATGAGAAAACACTTACAATGGTTTCAAAAACTCAAGCAAATAGGCTCAGAAAACTGCCCAGAAGAGCTTCTAAGTTTCTCTCCAGAAAACGTGTGGGAAAAGAGATAAAATGAGAAAGGGAATGGTCTGCACTCTTCTTACACAAACTGAAGGGTGAAGTGAGGTCTTGAGTACCATTTGAATGATGGAATTCTTGGCCAAAACAAGGGGGAAATGGCCCATGGTATGGGCGGCCTTGAGGTGCCATGTAGGTGGTTGTCGGGAGGTGGCCTTTGTTTTCTCAACAAGGACTATTTGAAAGCTGTCTTTGAGCAATGAGTGGTCAGCCTTGGGTGGGTGGAAACTTCCTCAACAAACTTTGCCAAGGCGGCTAAAATTCGTGGGCTTAATAGACCTTAACTGAATGGGCTTTATTTTGGGGTTTAAAGTGGGTTTCGTTAGGGCTTGAGATACTATCAAGCCCAAATCAGATTTTTCATAGCCCAATCAAATTTCCAAGGTTTAAAGGGTGAAATACTAATGTCATAACATGAATTTGAGGGATTAATAGCATATGAAATTGATTTAATCAAGTGATTAAAAACAATGCTAAAAATCGGATCTATTAGGGTTTTGAAATCAAGTTTGGGATTTGGGGTAACCATTTAGGATTTCTGTTTCCTCCAAGCTTTTTGGGGTTTCAATTGAATTCTAATTATTTAGGATTTCACTAGGGTGAAACCTTCTTTGGTTTGACACAATATGGATGATTGAATGAAATAGTATTTTGTTTAGGTGACATGATCTCACACTTTGATTTCATTCACATTTCCATCTCATGGTTCCTCTTAGTGCCAAGTGTCCAATACTATTCACCAAGTGTGCCTAATATATTGCCAAGTGTCCAAACAAAACTTTTCTAACCTAATTTGGATATTCTACATTGTGCTTTTGAAAACACTGCACTTAGTGTTACTATCAAGGTTACTATTCACTTCAAAAAAGTGAAAAATGAACATTACACTGAAAGATCCTAAATAAACCTACTAACCTAATAGAGCAATTCTTTTATAAAAAATCATATCCGAAATGCCTCGAAATAATCAAAATGCATTTTTGAACTGACGTTTTGTCCGAAAACTAAAAATGAGTTTATTGTGCCATAAAATCTTAAATATTTCTTTAAGTCTAATGGCACAAGTTGTATCCCCTTTTTGACTCTTCTAACTATCTTAAATAAATAAAAACGTATTTTTGATCTCATAGTGAGTGATAACACTGATTATGCCAATAGACCAAAACCAACGCGATTGCTCGATTTGTGAAAACTTACGGAGCTTTTACTAGGTTCCTAGACCCTATAAAAATTTCACCATTGAATTTCTAGCAGGCTGTTACGGACTTCCCTTCATAGGCTTGGTCTTGGCTAGAGAGAGAAATAGATTAACCGAGAACTTGGAGAGAAAACACATGTGAGAGGGAAGAGGAAAGAAAACGTGAGGGATGATGTGAGAGAAATGAGGCAATCGAATATTGGTGTAGTGAACGTGGGATACGCACAGTGCTGAACTGGGTATCTCGATTTCAAATGCTGCACATACAAAGGCTTATGATTTTTCCAAATAACACAAAATGGAAGATATTTAAGAGAGATTTGGGAGAGAGTGCCAACGAGTTCGAGTTGGAATCGGTTAATACATGTAATGGCAGTAATCTAGTAGTCCATTCAATGTAGAATTGACAGTGACTGAGACTACATAGGAGACTTCAATCAGTACTGATTTTAAATTGAAATAATTTTCTAATGACTGATCTTTAAATTCTAAAATGAGTCAAACTTGTTCAATAAATAATAAATGAGATTTAACCTAGTTATTGAGCCTAATTAAAACTCCTAATCAATCTCAATGACTTATCGCTCATGAGCGTATTCAATATGGCCCATTAAATATAATTTAGGGCCAATAAAAATCATCAATATTTCGACCTTAGAATCATTGGGCTAGTTTGTTACATGCTACTTGCTCAGTAAGTAGCAATTTAATGGGAGTGTGGGAGTTGTCAGTTTTCTTGACTATAAGAGAGTGAATAAGTTTCCAATAAAAATATAATGTAAGTAATACAATTTTATCTCAAACAATATATTCAGCCAAATATCATATTCAACGGCACATGATAATAGGGAAATTACCATTATACCACAAAGATATCATGCCACGAGGAGCATCAATATACCACAAAGATATCATGCCACGAAGACATCACACCATGAGGGGCATCAAACATGTCACAAAGACATTCATATCATGGGCTCAAGAATAAATAGCATACTCACATTTTCAAAATTTAATAAGCCACATAACATTCATCAAACATTCCAACTATTACAAAATTTGTGCAATTCCCACAAGCAGTGCCAAAATAGCAAAAAATTGTGCACAAATCCAAAGTGTACACAAGTTTGAAATATGATACCAAAGTGCATAATTTCAAACAAAACCAACCAGTTCTTTTAGCAAAAAAAAAAAAAAAAACCCCATTAAAGAGCCACTTACCTCAATTTTAGTTAAAATAATCAGATGATATTCCTTCGCTAATGGTCAATCGAAGCTATTTTAAGGCCATTACAATCTATCAACTTCTACACTAAAATAAGGTCTAAACTCAATCATATAACCGGACATAAACATGGATTAATTCTAGCTAATACCCAAAATTCAGATCTGTTAATTTACCCTAAAGTAAGTCTAGTTGAAACCTAGACAAATTTGAAAACATCTAGGCATGTTAAAAAAATTGATCAAAGATTCAATCTTCCAAGATTTTACCATCCCCAAACTGTACACACCCGCCACTAACACTTGAGCATTAAATTCATCTTCAACACACTCCAATAACATAATTATTTAAGTATATGTTCTCAACAATTCAAATCTTAACAAGTCTCATATTCGAAACTCATTAAATATACTACTAATGAGGAAGAAGAATTTACCTAATATTATCATTGGTGGTGATAAATGGCATGGAGTAGTGGCTGTGGGTGGAGATTAGTACATTACAAGGATAAGAATTGAGAGGAAAATATAGAAATAGAGACATAAATAGATTATCAAACACACACACAGAGAGAACCAGAGAGGTGGGGGTTGTGAGAGAATCAGATATAGGGGGTGTGAGAGAATAAGGGAAGGGGGGGTTTAAGTAACGGGAATTTTGGGGGTGGGGAAAGGGAAAGGGAAAGTGGGGGAAAAAAAGAATGGGGAAAGGGGTGGGTTGGGTTGGGTTATTACATTGTGTCTGTTCACACTGCGTTCCCATTGAATTTCATTTCTTTCTCTCTTTCTTTTTTCTCGTCCCCTTTTTTGTGTTGGCCATTGAACAGAAAAGTCTTGGTTAAAAACCTTGTGTTCTGTGGTAGAGATTGGAACTCATATTTTAAAATAACACCACATGCATCTATGTAGGGATACATTTGACACAACAACAATAACGAGAGATCTATTTTTCTAATAATGAAAGATCATGAGTTTTAGGTAGTGATTTTCCCACTTAAGCACTAATTTAGTATATTTAGCATGTGCCATAGGGTTTTGTTCTTGGTAAACATAGAAAACAAAGAGAGCAATGGTGTTAAAGTCGGTAACACATTTCCCTCTCTCTTCCCATAAACTATCAATTCACAATCATCTCGAAAAATCTACTATCATTGCATAGAAAAATCTAACGCGATAAAATTTTTCTAGATTTATCTTGAAGACTAGTAAGGATGGAACTTGCCTTGTACGTGTGTGTTACCCACTTTTGAAAGAGAAGTGCTACAACCACAAAGAAATCATACAAAAGTAAATCCACAAACTAACAGGTCTTCTTATGATACATTAGATCTACTTTATAATAAAAGTAACTTTACAATCTAACGTAGTACATTAAGTCACGTCATTTTGTGGGTTTATTTTTGTGAGATCTCTTTATGGCTAACATATTTCTCTTCTCAAAAAAGGATCAGTTAATTTATAAAGAGAATTTGGTTGGAGATCTATCTAAGAGTATTAACATTGACTTAGCCATATGCTTGCACCATCTAAAATCGGTATGCATTGGAATGGTCAAGTATAAGTCATCTAGTTATGAGCTACAATAGTTGCCTATATATAAGTAAGCAATAACTTAGCCATCTAAATTTTTTAGGAACGAATTACAAAATCATTTGAAGAGCTTCTTTAAAATCTAAAACTACTCAGGGCTAGCAAACTTAAAGGTATGAACTATAGATTACTTTTGTTACAAATTGTTCCTACTACAAACTCTTTGTACCTCCAAAAAACCCTACTTGCAACCCCGTCAAACAACCGATTTGCCTCCTACCGCATAATGTCTCTAGAGTTAAATCTCTAGTCTTTTTTATATGGACCAACTTGATGTAAGAACTTATTTTGCTTCAAACTGAAACTTCAGTGACCAGGAATTTCTATGGTTTGGTATAATGAAAATTATTTTAAGGCAATTTTGTGATTGTAGGCATGTCTGTGATTTGGTATAGTGAAAATAATCAATGAGAGATTATCTTGAGGATTCAATATGTGGCCATAATTTTTCTCTCAATGAAGATAATATTGGAGTTGTTAGGGCCTCTCTTTGCCCTTGAAGTCATGCGTAATAACCTATATATAGGTAGGACTTCTTTAGGTCATTAGAGACTTCAAATCCAAGTGAAATCGTGTTCCATGTTATTTTTGCTCGAGCCAATGTCGAAACCAACGTCAAGCGACCCTCTGTCCAATATTTAACTTGAGCAAATGTCAAGCAAATTCTTTGTCTAGTTTTCCATTTGCGCCAATGCTGAGCTATTTTAACTTGGTAAACATTAGAATTTGAATATTTTCATAAAACATGAATTCATATAGAATTGAGTCTTCTTTCCAATGTTAGCATAAGAAATTATGGCTACTTTATTTTGACTAGTTTGGTCTCACAAATCTTGCAAATTTGTAATCATTGAGCTTGGTTCAATGAATAGTTAACCCCTTGATAGTGACTTTAAGTTATTGCTAGGTCAATTTGAGAGTTTGGTCAAAACAGAGTAAATACAATATTCTCTTCAGTTTAGGTTGGAGAAACCACTTAGAGGACTTTTATCCAATAAACTTGTGTCATATAGGAGTGTTGTGTAGGCACCCACACTCGGCCCACTTGGCACCCTTGCTCAACCCTTACATCAAGCAAACGAGCAAGCAGTTTTTTTTAATAAAATTTAGTATGTGGCCAGGGCCCGGGTGTGGATCACCACCCACCTACCTGCATATATGTATTATATAATTTTTTATTTCATTTATATATATATATATATATCAAAAACTAATTTTATCATGCTTGCTTGATCTTGGCCATACAACTAACATTTTTGAGACTTCGCTTTACTGATCATCATGATTTTTTATCCAAAAAGCTATATATATGAGTTTGAGTCTTGGTAATTACAATTTACAAGAAAATTCTAGTTATATTTAAGATAATTAGATTACTATTTTTCATTAAATAACAGTTAAATTTAGAATGAAGATAAAGGGTACAAGTGACCAAGATGATTAATGCAAATTGTCTGTATAACAAACTCATGTTGCCCATAGAGTAAAAATATATACTACTCCAAAAAAAAAAAAAAAGCACCAAAAACACGCATCCAAGCAAAAGAAGAAAAAAAGGGTAAATACTAGTATAAAAAAAAATACTGTTCATGAGCCATGGGAAGACTCAAAACCCAACCAAAAACCATGCACTCAGAATTCCCCCCTACACACATATATATTATATATAAATATATAAATATATATATATATATATATATATATATATCCAAGTGAAGATCAAGGACAACAATATTATAAATACGAGCATCAAATAAAAAAACTCCGTTCATGAGCATTGTAAACAAGTTGTGATAGGCTTACAACCTATTTACAACTTATATATAAAATTTTAAATATAATAATATATAATTTACAATTTATATACAATTAATTTATATACAAAAATATTCATAAGATTATATATAAATCCAGAGCAGTATATTGATCACTTAAAATTTATATATATTTTTTTTATATAAATTTAGAAAAAGTCTAAAGCTAGGCACGAGTCGGGCTTGTCTGCGAACAACATCCGACGTGGAGAGAAACGCACCGTTTTATTTACTTCAAAACAGTGCATTTCGAGACTTCTGAAATTTAATGTTCTGGTTCTTCCTGCTCGACGTCTCTCCACGAACCCAAACCCTAACGTTTCTCTACCCCTGCTCGACTTCATCCCTCTTCTTCTTCTTGTTCAGTTTCTCTCCTCCCAGGCATTCTTTCTATGCGAATTGATCCGTGGTTCCCAACCCTGATTTCTCTCTCTGTACGAATCGATCTGTGGTTTCTCTCCTCCCAGGAATTCAATGTTATTCTACGTTTGTGATTTTCAGAAATTTTTGGTCATTGATTGTTTTCTATGGGGCCTATTAGTGATGTATTAAAGTTAGCATATAAAAACTATTACGTCCACAACACCTACTCTTTGACTCATATTACAACCAATCCAAAGAAATGAAGAAACCCCATTCATTAGTGGAAGAAAGTGCATAAATTTTTCTTTTAAATGCATTATTATTCACAAGATCATTAAAATTTTATGGGTAGTTGATTAGTTTTTGAAGGATTTTTTGTACCTGTAATTAGAACCAATCCAAAGAAGTGGAAGAAAGTGCAGAAATTTTTCTTTTTCATGCATTATTATTCACAAGAGAATGACTTGTGATCACTAAAATTTTCTGGATAGTTGATTAGTTTTTGAAGGATTTTTTGCACCTGCAATTAGACTGCAACTCTTGAATAATAGAAGTTGCGTTCATTAGAAAAGCTGTAATTTTAATGTTCAGCAAATCATGATTGCATCAAGATAGGATATGATTGATTGTTTTCATTCTCCAGTATCTAACTATGTGATTGTGTTTCAAAGAAAAATGTAAAACTTATTAAAATAATTAAATTACATTATGATGGTTATGGTGAATATGCCTCCTAGCCTGCACACATCTGAAATCTAGATCTCTACACGTGTGCATTTTATATCAAAGAGTATTTTCTTATTCTAAAACTTGAAGTTCTTGAAAATTGAAAATAGGGATTGCAGGATGAGATTTTCCCAATGGCATTAGAGACTTTGAGTTCATTTTCTTGACATAGTTAGAAACTAGAAATTTATATTATCACTTTCTACGCAAGATCACTCCCTTTGATGAGTGATCAGAGCAGGATACGCTTCCTGAGATGTCATGATTTGGTGGGTATAGAGAAACAGCTTCAGTAGACTCCACTATAGACATAAGGTCACACAAAGTTTGAATATGATTAATTGTCTTAATCAATTGACGGCACTACTCAATCTAAATAAAAACAAAGTTTTATTAGAATGGAGTACACACTACAGAAGGATCCATTCAAAGCAATTTACATTAAAAAGAATGTGTTTTATCTAAGGAAGAGAGTTGGTGTAGGTATAATCCTCATTCTCAAAAACACTCTCTTTTGGCCCCTCATTTCCTTCTTTGCACTCGACAACTTCCGTGTTGCACCCAACTCTTCCCTACATCATATCCATTATATATCAAAGTGTTGTTAAGCATTGTCATTTTGAAATTCTAGTTATATGTTGTTATATTTCTTGCTTGCCATGTTTGTTGAGCATCTTACCAGCAGAAATAATCACATCAATGTAATGGATTGTAGGTTCTGTGCTTCCTCAAGAAATTTAAGAGAGGCTAAGTCATACAGAGTAAAAGTATTTTAAGAGCCATTCTGCAGCTTGATTTAGAATGTCATCATCAGTTGCATCAGCATTGCTTGATAACGACCCAATGTGTAAATGTGGGACACAAGTTGTACTTAGAATCTCAAATACTCCAAGAAATTCGGGGTGAGCATTCTTTGGGTGTCCACTGTACAACATAGAGGTAGACGCAATTAACAGTACTTGATTGTTTCTGTTTACATATTAATGTTTTATTCAAAATTTTTACAGCAAACATACTTGATTATTTATGTATAATTAGGGGTTACCACACTACAAATATTTCAAGTGGACAGATAGTGGTGAATACAAAGCGAAAGTCCTTGTAAAGAGAGAAGCAGAAATATTAAAGAAAGAGGAAGAACTTCAAAAGAGAGAAGAAGATATTCGAAAAAGGGAGTTCGCACTCCACAACGATCAAGCCATGCTTTGCAATCAAAAAGCCGACATGCGGCATGCACGCACACTATTGCGTGTGTATTGACTAATATCCATAGTTAGTTACTTGTATTTGATACGCTCAAAGTGATGACGACTTAGTATTTGTATTTTATATAAATTTAGCGTTTGTTAGTCGAGATTTTAAAATTATGTATTTTAGACATTATTGTGAATTGTATTTGATTTTCAATCCTGATACTTTATTGTGCTTTAATGTGTCATTGGTTATTAAAAAAATATGTATCTGTGTGAAAATAACTTACCAGCCTGATCATTTTGTCAAAATAGTTGACAGGACTAAATTACAGGTTTATTGATTTACTTTTTTTCACCTAGATAGATGGAGCAATATTAAACACAACATCACATAAACTCAAAAAAGTAATACCAATCACATTCAAAACCACAAATAAATTGAGGAAATGGATAGAAAGTCAAATTTACATAAACTTAGTACTTGGATACAAAATGTGCAAAATGTAGGCTCAAATACTAAGATACAAAATGTGAGTTTGGATACAACACGTACATTTTCACCACTAATACATAACAGACACTAACATACCACCCCCAACACGCAAATTCCTAAATCACCCCAACACACAAATGTCAACAAACCACCTCTAACACAAATTCCAACAAATCACGACCATCAACACACAACATAATTTAATAATGAATTCCAGCAAGTCTTGCTACAAGAAGCTACTTCGTTGTGTTCCATCTACCGTCTCCGGCTGCGTTCCATCCATCCCTAGTTGTATCTGTGAATATAATAGAAGACAAAGTAAGACCCACCATAAAAAACATACAAATACAATAAAATGAATGAAAGTGAGAATTGTACACTTTCTTGTGTTCACATCACTTCTTATGTTCACATCATTTCTTGTTGTGCACTTTTTTAACCACCATTACGTGAGTTTGTACAGTTTCTTGCGTCCTCATTTTCTATGGGCTGAGTTGGTTTCCACTGCTTTCCAATAGTTTGGTGTCTAAGGTACACCTCTAACAACATAAAAAATAATTAGAATTCACAAGTAATTAAAAATATAGTATATTATCAAATACTTAAAAATGAACATCACGTAATGATGAGAATAACTATTCTCTCACCAGTCTGCTTTTTCCTTTATCGTTTTTATTTTTCGTAGCCTTTGTTTTAATTTTCTTCAAGTCTTCCTCCATCGTTGACATTCTCCTCTTACACGGGGGTCTTCCCTTGCTTCTGACAATATGGGGACTTAGCACCCTTTTAGAACTTCCTTCCGTGTCTGCATTCACAATATTTACTTCAACATTAGAATATATGCTATAGGGCTTCGATGTGCGGTATACCTCATTCATCGCATACAATTTCGATATTATATCCTCAGTATGTCCATCGCAAGAAACTGCATTTGTTATTACTTCATCAAAAATTTTCAATATACGTATATACCTAATAGTTTCGAGTCTCTAATCAGTTACGTCATATCTGCTTGGGATAATAGTATACTTACGTTTTATGTCCTTTCTCCATCGGTTCAATATGTATTTTTCTGGCAACTCACTGACTTTCCTAGCTGAGAAGATGACAAAAATGTCTACATATTATCCCTCGCATATCAAACAACCCACAAACATATTTCGCCTCACACTCGGCCTCGTTAAAGTAAACAGTATAAGTAACCTCTAATAAAATCTTTAGCCCAAACTTTATTATCGACTGAGTAAGTTGCGATTACTCTATCCATTTTCTTGAAACAACAATGACAATATATCATTCTCATTATTTCTGGTCGAACCTCCATAAATTTTACATTTGTGTATACCTCTTGAAACTTCTTCTTAAGAGCCAAGTGTGATATGCATGGAATGTTGAAGTTAAATGAATGGAAGTCAGCTTGATTTTCGTTCTCAATTTTTTTCTTCAATGCATTGTTGAACTGATCAACAAACTCTTTAACATTTGTCTTAGCATACACATAATCGTTGAAGAAAGCGTCCATGCTCTCACTTCATTGAGTTGTACTCATTCCAGCCCAAAACGAGTTCTTTAAATATACCAGCACCCAAAACTCTCTCTTTGAATATAAGATTTGCAACAATACATTTTCATGCAGGTTGAACGTATCCTTGAAGCTATTCCAAGAATTCCCAAACTCTTCAATTGTAAAGGAGTCATAGACACAAGATAGCAACTTCATTTTCAGGCCACATTTGTATTGAGTATGAGAACTAAGCTTCTCAGGGACTTTTCGCAATATGTGCCACACAAAATATCTATGCCGCATGTTGGGAAAGACAATGGCGATCACATTTTTCATTGCGCAATCTTGATCTGTAATAATAGTATTCAGTGATTTTCCATCCATACAATCAAGCCAAGTTTTAAATAACTATACAAATAATTATGTATCCTCACTTGAAATAAGGTCTGTACCCAAAATGATTGATTGTCCATGGTGGTTTACACCCACGAAAGGTGCAAATGGCATTCCATACCTATTTGTTAGGTATATGGTATCGAATATTAGCACATCTCCAAAGTAGTTGTAGCCTCTACTACGGGCGTTCACCTATAACATATTTTTCATCTTATCATCATCATCCAATTCCATGAGACTGAAAAAATCATCATTCTTGTATTGCATCATTCTAAAGTACTCAAACAGTGCTTAAGCACCACCTTTACCAAGGCGTAGGTGTCGTGCATTATTAATAGAGTTACGACAATCTTTTTCTCCAAATGATATGTTCTCAAAGCCACCCGCCTCAATCACAAGAGCATGAAAATTCTTATTCATATGTATGCCAACCTAATCATTTGCATCCAACATCCTCCTAACAGACTCATTAATTTCTCTGTTGCATCTGAAAAATCTGGATTTTCTTAGACTGAGCACATGATTGTGTGTTAAATACAGATGTGCACACAGTTTCTCATCCTTTAACATCACATTTATCATTGCCTTGCAATTTGTCTTGCTTGTTGGTCGTGGCTTGGAGATGTTTGATGCCCTATTTTGTACCTTGCCACCACGAGCACATCCCACAGTGACATATTTCACAGTCCCATCTTTCTCCCTTTTACTCCTTTGTGTCATAACTCCAAAACCACATCATTTTTCATAATGTTTATAGTAAGTCATCAATTCATTCTCCGACTCAAAGCGCATCACTGACTTTGGCTCCTCAATGATATCACCCTCATTCGTAGGCTCCATATGAAGTGACCCAGAACTGCAAGCCTCTTTGGTATCAACCGTATTACCCAAAGAGCCAGTAGACTGCACTTCAACTTCTATCGAATCTAATGTGGTCTCATGAATTTCTTCAATGGAGTTACTTTACTGCACTTTAATTTCCTGCAAATTAGGGGGAAAGAAGTATTATATGACAATATATGTTGTGGATAATGTGAAAGATAGCATGTGGAAAATCCAACACATCATCTCACTGCTACATGGATATGGGTTGGTAGATGTTGGAGAAACAAATGCTGGTAAAGTCGAACATGAGCTAGTAGCGACACTAGCGATTGTTTGTACACTAGAACTGACAGCTACACTAGAGCTGACACTGATTGCAGAATAAGACATGGGAGCAGAAGTAAACATTGCAGCGGAAGTACCCATTGCAGCAAAAGTAGAGTTCCATGAGTGTTGCTGCAATTTTCAAAAAAAAGTTATAAACATAAATAATTGGACCAAATATTCAAGTTCAACACTAACTATAATAAATACTTCAAGAAATCATCACTTGGTTGCTCCATGGATATGTGTAGACAGTTGGAGGAGGTCCCATCATCTATATGATGGAAATTATACAAGGCAGCAGAACTACTCAAAGCAGCAGTACTTGACGCAGCAGAGGAACTACGCAAGGCAACAGTACTTGAGGCAGCAGCAGAACTACTCAAGGCATCAGTACTTGAAGAGGCAATAGAAGTAGAGTTCCATGGTTGTTGCTGCAATTTTCCTTAAAAAAAATTTAAACATAACTAATTAGAACAAAAACTCAAGTTTAGCAAATTAAAGTACACTAACTATAATAAATACTCCAAGAAATTATCACCTGGTTGCTCCATGGATATGAGTAGGCAATTGGATGAGGTCCTATCATTGGTATGACAGAACTATACAATGTAGCAGTATTACTCAGGGCAGTAGTACTTGACGTGGCAGCGGAAGTAGAGCTCCATTGGTGTTGCTGCAGTTTTCCAAAAAAAATTTAAAAATAAATAATTAGACCAAATATTCAAGTTCATAAAATAAAGCCTATGTGAACTACTTTATCATCCAACGATCACTTGTTACTCCATGGATATGGGCTGATACTTGGAGGAGGCACAAAAGGTGGTAAACATGTATGAGGCACTGGACCGTAGTAATTTGACATGTAGTTTGAAAAGTTTGGATAAAGTGGTCTTGATATGTTCTAACATATAGCGTAATGTTATTCAACCCACCCGCACAATGAAAGAAACACATGCCAACTATTGAAAGAGGTGTACAATACCTGGATTGATGGATTGGTGATAGGAGATGTTATGTAGGATACGTATTCTTTCTCTTTCTCCATCTATCTCAGCAATGAGGGTGGTTGTCAAGAATGAAAATAAGATGCATGCACTTACAGTATTATATTAACTTTGAATCTGATTAGTGAGTACCCATTCATTTGTATAAGAAAGTTGTTTTTCTTTTTTTATGACAAGAAATATATGATTTGTTTTGATTAAATTTCTTGTGTGCTTTTTTTTCCTTGGGATCTACTTTCTAGCTACCTGAGTGTCAAAATTTATGATACAACCTGAATAATATGATAAAACCTTAATAAAAAATAAAACTTGAATAACCAAGTATAATATGATACAATCTGAATAACCAAACTCTCATAAAAATAAAATTGATGTTATAGAAAGATTTTATGCCAAAATTTACAACCAAAACAGACACTTGAAAAGCTATAAAATTGACAAATTACGCATGTATAACCATACAAATGCCACCCAACTAAGAACAAATGAACCAAATTCTGCCCAATGAAACAAATGGATATTTTTCACTATAGGCCTCCCATACGTTCGCAATGAAAAATGAAATACATGTTCGACGCATAAACCACATTTTTCACTACAAGCATTTGTGATTTTCACTACAGGCATCTGTGATTTTTCACTGCAGGCATTTGTGATTTTTCACTAAGCCTCTTACCAGGTTCCTCCATGAAATGTGGGTAGGTGGGTTACTGCAAGTGATCAACGATAGAGCCATGACATCGAGGAAGAAAACTGACAACTGAGATCTGAGAGAGAGGAAGTAATCTGAAGCTGAGAGTGAAACCTTCTGTAGCACTACATCGAGGAAGCCATTGAAATTGCCAGCAATTGCCTTCGTTTCTTGGATTGAAGCGAGATGGACAATGCCGTTTGAATGAATGCAAAATTTCTTCCCGCTTTTAGATCTTTTCTTCCCTTTTAGCATTTTTTTTAATAATATAATTGCTGACGTGGCATTTTGCCATGTTAGTGCCATTCGCGGGAAGGCACAGATTTGTGCCTGTCTATAGAATTACTCATAAATTTATAGACAATGATAAGGTGCACACCAAGTGCACCTTAAATATGTACATCAGTGTAAATAGTTTTTTTTTAAAGTATTTTTTAAGCCTCTTTAATCATTAAAATAAAATAAAAAATACAAATTTATTAATAATCCTTTTCCTAATTATTAAAACATTTAAAAAATATAAATGAATATATTTAATGGACATATCTTAAGAGTCATGGTGACATTTTCCTAAATTTATATACAACAAATATAGAGCACTCGTATATCTTGCACGCGGGAAGTACGTAAGTACGTACTATGGCGGCCGCCTCACAATATTCAAGAGAATATGAGCAATCGATGAACTCAAGACAGACATGTTAATTAAGCACGTACTCTTGTTGGAATGACATCATGTACTTAACCCGACCACAATTAAGAGGATTATTATTAGATTAGTTAAAAATAAAATTTATTGAATATTTAATTATTAAAGAGTAAAATATGTTCACAATAAATTAACTAAATTATTTAGAATTTAGCTATAATGACTTTCAAATTTTTTTTCAAATTTAAATATTATTATATATACATCAAATATATATTTTATTAATTATTTATCTCTCCATTTCTTTTTATTATATATTTTATCACAATTGGTATATTAATTTGAGTTAGTGATATATTAATTTAATAAGAATATGATTATTAATTAATATATAATAGGCAGAATGGTAAAATATGATAAAATAAAATAAATTAATAATTAAAAAAATTAAGTATTTTTGAAATTATTAGTTATTCATTATTATATAATGAATAAATATATAATCTAATGTGGAGTTTTGATGTGAATAATCAAAATTAAATTTATCTTATATTATTTTATTATTATATAATAAAAAAATAAATTTCTAATATGAAGATTTATGTGAATGGAATAGTCTAAAATTAAATTTTTCTTACATTCATAAAAAATATCTTTTAACTTTGGTTAATCTAATGAGAGTGCTCTAACATTGAGTCGAGCTAGCGTTCCGCCAACTTTGACCGCGGGACTTTTGTAAGTAGAAAATTATTATTTTTATTTATATTTTTATATATTTTTAATATATTGAAATATTTTTTTATTTTAAAATATATCAATATATTAAAAATTACGTTCTTAATAATTAAATAAAAAAAATTAAATATATAAACGACCAAAAAAAATAAATTTAGATGACTTACTAGCATTTTCCATTAACCTTTTATTGGTGGCCTGTAAAAAGATCGTTAGGTTAATGAGTGGGCCCCAGCCACTGAGAATTTCGAGATATTTTCCGGACAGGTATATTTGTTTTGTTTTATTTTATTTTCATATATTTTTTACCCACTAGATAAATGTTTGGGATCCCGAAAATGGATCCTGAAAAATTATTCCAAAAGGTTTTTATTTTTTTTACTTAATAATTAAAAATGTATTTTTTTAATGATATTGTAAATTTTTATTTTTTAAAATATTTATAATAGTTAAAAAAATACATGAAAAAACAAATTAAAAATTAAAAATTAAAATGCACTATGGAACATCATTCGGGATACTATTTTGGTGACTGTAGCACCGCCCTTACCCCACTATTGAAATTTAGCATTTCCCTAAGTTAATTTCCTGGGGATGACATTATATATATAAGTGGTTATTGATTCTAAGATATCGGTAAGTTAATCATGTATAAAAAAAAAAAAGCTTTCATTATGGCCCGTTTGGATAGTTAAAGTATTTTATCTTATCTCATTTTATGTCATTATTATAATTTTTTTAAATTTTCACATAAGATATTAATAAATAATTTAACTTTTTTAAATCTCAAAATAATAATAATAATATTAAAAAATAATATTTTATTCAATTTTTAATTTTCATATAAAACCATATAATCATCTCATCCTATTATCCAAACCGCACCGTAATATATAAATAATGCTACTATGCCGCTCCATTTGGCCCCCTCATTTTGACCACTCATGCATTTAATTTTTTTTCTTTTATTTTTTTATTAAGGAAGTGACTATTAGTGTATTGATATTTTATTTTATATATTTTTTGAAAAAGTTAAAAAATATGAATTAAAAAAATTAAAAAAGTGAATTTTGCCTAGGAGCATGCCCATCGATCACTGGGTGGCACCCTAGCAGCACTCTTAATATATATATAAATTAAGCAGGGACTTAATTGGTTCCACTCATGTGTTTGTAAAACCATTTATATATATATATAGAGAGAGAGAGAGAGAGAGAGAGAGATTATTTTAACATAAAAAAGTTCAGTTATGGTCTGAGCATTAAAAAGGATTTATTTTGGTTAAGCTTGAAGAACATGCTTGGCTGTATTTAATACCCAGCAATATTTTTCAACTTGCTTGCTTTTGCTGCCAAGAAGATGCATGAAAAGTGCATGCATCATCCTTCATCATGCGCGATCAATCAGAAGATGGCTTGAATTGATCAACAACAGAAGCATCTCTCTCTAGTAAAGTCGTGCTATATTTAATACCCTGCAATATTTTAAATTAGCTTGGCTTTCAAGAGCATGATTAGTACGATTCGTACTGCATGCATCATCCTTGCTTCATCAATCATATAGTCCGAAAACAAGCACAGTCTTTATATATATATATATATATATATATATATATATATATATATATATATATACCTCTGCAAGTTGAAGTTCTCCAAGTTCAGGAAAAAAAACATGGCTCGAATAGTTAGTACAGATGAGATAGAGCACTCACTGAGAATTGAGTTGGCAGAAATAGAAAGAAACATCATATCATCTTTTGATCAGCGGCATGCCTCAAGTTTCCGAAGCAGTACTTCAAGATTGAGTTCTGCAAAGGGAGATGGTGATGTTGAATGTTCATTACAATGGGCAAAAATTGAGAGATTACCTACGTTTGAGCGGCTGAGATTTTCTCTATTTGATAAGGATGCTGATGCTGATGCTGATGATGATGGTGGTGATGTTGTTGAAAAGAAAGGGAAACAAGTGATTGATGTTACGAAACTCAGGGCTCTAGAACGGTATGTGTTTGTAGAGAAGCTCATCAAACAGATTGAGAATGACAACCATTGCTTGTTGCAAAAAATTAGAAACCGAATAGACAAGTAAGCCGACCCTTTACTCCTAAAAATCATGCATAGGTGCAATATTGCATCTCTAAACGCAAACACATGATTTGTGTAGCATCATGAATGTGAATGGAATCATGAGTGCCATAGTCATACATGCATAGAACACAGTTTTTAACACTAAAACACATGAATTCGATCGATGCACACTCTTTAATAAATAATTGTTATTAGTATATATCTTACTAAATATTAATTATATTGTCGTGATAAAGTTAGAAAAACTTAATTTATTTATGAAATGAACTAAGCTTGAATCGAGTTTATATATCCGAATCAAATTTCAGTTCATTTACTGCTTTTAAATATATATCGTTTTGTAGGGTTGGTGTAAAGTTGCCTACTGTAGAAGTAAGGTTCAGAAATCTGCGTGTTGAAGCTGGGTGTGAGGTGGTGCATGGCAAGGCCCTTCCAACCCTATGGAATTCTCTCCAAAGCACTATCTCCAGCGTAAGTATTCAAGTTCCGGTCTGGACCTTCAAACATTGTGTTCAAACCTGCACAGCCTAGCGACATGCATGTCTAACTAGATGCATAAAAAATGACTTTTTGATAATATTTTCTTAAAAAAAATTTGTAGAAATTTTAAATTAATTGTATATATATATTTATTTCTGATTTCTAATATGTATGACGTTGCCGCACTGAAATTTTGACAATTCTGTCGTCCCTCGCAAAGCTATAGAGAAATAATTTCATCTCATTTTATTTTATTTTATTATTATAATTTTTTTAAATTTATATATAAAATATAATAAATAATTCACTTAATTTAAACGACCTAGAAAGAGCCCGTAGAAGAAGATATTATCATTTATGTAATAATATTTCGAGATTTGCTACATAATCTTCATCACACTTTACATTCTATATTTTTTTAAATTTTTTAAATTTTTTTTGAGTTTATTTTTTTTAAGTTATTTCAAATTTTTTATTTATTATTTATATAATAAATATTTGATAAAATAAAAAAATAATAAAAATTAAAAATAATGTGGAGTGTAGAATGTTAAGAGGTTGTAAAGATTTTTTTATAATATTTCTAACTTGCCATATTCATTAATATTTGTTTTAGTATTTAATATTATAGAAGTCAATTAACTAATTTATTTATTTATTTTTGGTCCTTAACAGTTCTACGCAAAGCTGCCGGGTTCAAAGTCACGTCAAGCCAAGATAAGCATCATCAATGACGTTAGTAGTATCATAAAGCCTGGAAGGTATACAGCTTTGATTAGGAACTAAGTCAACTATCCTGAATTCAACTATTATTAGCATTATTTCAATTCCATATTTTAATAAATACAGTAGCCCATCATTAAAATTTCAAAAATATTTAATACCTTCGGTAAATATAAATAATTTAAATATAAATATTTTCCAACTAATTTTTACAATTTTTTCAAAATTTCAAACAAAAAATAAAAAATAATTCAATTTTTTTAAACCTTTAAACAAAAATAATATTATAAAATTATATTTTAACAATATTTTAACTTTATAATATCTTTTATTCAACTTTTTTTTTCTCTATCTCATTTTCTAAAATTTAAAAAAATACTCAATTTAAATTATTTTATTACTATTCACAAACTATCTTATTACTATTTATAAAATTCTCATATCATCTCACTTCTTAAATAAAATTTCCTGAAAATGAACTTTTTCAATTATTCAAATGATGCCTTTCCCCGACGGCATAAAATGTCTAAACATGTTGTAGCTCTATCTTATGGACATAGATGAATAGAAATAAAAGATAAAGTTCCTTAATTTGTCGTTCTGTTGCTGTAATGCTTTGATCGTGGATGTTGTTGCAGAGTTACTTTTTATCACGTAAACTCACATTCTAACAATATATTTATAATTTCAAATTCTCAATGCCATATAAAATTTTTTGTTTCAAACCAACTATCTCAAAATAATTAACCTCCCAAAATAACAAGTTATTAAAATAAGACAAAATTACTTAACAAAAATCGCCAATACTCATAGAAACCTTCTATGCTTAATCCACTATACTTAAATCATCTCATCCATTCTCCACAATGTGGATCCTCAACTGAAATATTCAAATTATCTAAAAACTGTTGTGAAGATAAATGAGTGAGTTATCAACAACTCAGTAAACAATGATCATATACTAGTATGTAAAGATAAACATTTAACAAGTTCAAAATGCAAAACAAAACATTTCATAATGCGGAATCAAAATATTTGCTTTCAAATGCCTAATAAAAAACATGTTATGATCAAAATATTAAAGTGAAACTTTCATGAAACTTTCTTATTTAAAAATCTTTTAACATATCAAAACTTAAAACATCATCTTCATATCATATCAGAGCATCACATGAGGATAGATATTATATTTAACCCTGTGGTAGGGTTATAAACTATCATTATACTTGTGGCGAGGCCGTACGCCACATTATACACATGGCAGGACCATATGCCACTATTATACCCATGGTGGACCGTATGTCACTATTATACCCATGGCAGGACCGTATGCCACTATTATACCAGTAGTAAGGCTTTAACGGAACAGATAAAAAACTAAACAAAATTAGACATAGATACAAAATCAGAAAGTCATGCCAAAAGTTTTTAGATGCCATATCATATCAAAACAAAGTACCGAACAGATTCAGATCATTTCACATATTCAAAAATAGATTCAGAACATTTTAACATCATATGCACAAATTTTCATAAATTTCATATTCGCTCTTTTTGCTTAGTTAAAAAACAGAATGTCAAAAATTTACTCATGTCTACACCAGTCATAACAATAATACCTTTATCTTTCATACAGATTTCATGAGTAATGCAAAACAAATAACTAAAATTGTTTCAAATTTCTTTTCATAACAAGATATACATATTTTTCAAAATCAACTTCAATTCATTTTATTTTATATAAAATCTAGTATAGAAACCCAACTTATCTGAACTTTTAAATTCTCTAATTTTTCTTACAACGGTACTAAGAGAATATTAATCATTACCTATAAAATAGTTATCATGTACATTTCGTAAATTTTTTATTGAATACGTACTATGTAATTAACATATGAGATATTAAAAGATTTATATTTCTCTAATGTCTAACATTCTTCAAAATCCTAAATATCATCATTTTCCAACTTTATCGATATCCACTTAATTCTGACTAATAAATTAACCTCTAAATTATTTCTATAAAATAAAAAATATGGCTATATGCTTATTCAATAAAAATTAAGCTCATGTAAAATGCATCTCTACTTAATATTCACAACCCAATTTTTACTCAATCACAAGTCTATCTAAGTAAGCCCAAGTTAAGATACATGTTTAGAAGTCAAATCCAGTCCCAGTCAGTTGTAAATCATGTTACACCTATGGCTTATCTATTAAGAGCAATAATGTAAAATATTTAAAAGGTTTGTCTTTGTAATCACATGATCAAAATGTTTGATGACATTGTTTTGTAAATGAAAAATTATATATATAAACTTTACGCTCCTATATATTATTTAAAAGTATGTAAATTTATTTTTTTATTTTTATATTTTATAAAATATAAAATATAAAATATAAAAATAAAAAAATAAAATTACATATTTTTTAAGTGGTTAGCAGAGCCTAATTTTTAGGCGTATAACTCTTTATAAATAACTTTAAAGGCATGATGTGCTTTACGTAAAATGTAAAAGTCGGACAAATATTCACTAGAGAGACCCAGGGGCTGTGCGACGGAGACTGACCGAGAGGGAGAGGGAGAGGGAGAGACAGCGAGCAGCGAAGTGGTGGCTGGCTGGGTTGACGGTAGAGCAGGACGGCAGTGCACTGTAAGGGAGAGAGAATCACGTAGAAAGAGAGAGAATGGAGAGAGAGAGCTCACCGAGAGGTAGAGAAGGGGCGTTATCCAGTTTGTTGGTGCATAGACTACAATACGGACGGGGAGTGTCACACGGTGGTTGCGGCGACTAAGTGCCTGGTGGTGGCTGAGATCAAGACAGAGAAGGAGAGAGAGGGAAAGAGAGAGAGAGAGAGAGAGCTGTGAGAGAGGGAACGGGGAGAGAGTGAAAGAATTACGTACGGTGGAGTATGGTGGCGTTGGGAGTAGCACGACCGATCTGTGGGGGTTGGCCGGTGCAGAACCTGTGACGGGCAGTGGTTGTTTCCGGCAAGAAACGGTGGCTGAAACTGAGGGACGTAGGGTCTTGTTTTCCCCTTGGTCGTGCTCTGTTTTCTTGTGGTGGAACAGAGCCTTTTGTGGTGGTACAACTGGGGGGTAATGGTCCGCAGGGAGAGTCTCACGGTGTCGCAGCGTGGGCTGGTGGTACAGGGGAAGCGCCGTGGAGGAGTTTTGGCGTTGCACTGTGGCTGAGCAGAGGGAGGAAGAGGGACTTGCCAGTGTGAAGAAACCTGAGATGGCGCTGACAGTGACGGTGTTGCACGACGGGGAGGAAAAGACTTTGGCGGATCATGGCAGTTGTGACCGAAAGTGGATGAGAGCAAGGAGAGCACCTGCGGAGAAATGGTTGCAATGCAAGAAAGAGTGTGCAGTTATGTGAATAAGGTTCGAATGGGGCATCGTGGATGGAATCGGTTGGAGGTAAATCTGCAGAAACGTGTGGGAGAGAAATTCGTAGGGGGTTAACGTGAGACGGATTTTCGGGGAAGAAGAAGATTTGAAAGGGGGAGGAGTACCTACGGAAACGACAACGTTTCTATCCTCCTCGGCTGACTCCTCGTGGACCTGGGTCTGGCTTGGTCCCTTGGCTGGTCGTTATACTTGTTGCATCCCCCAAATGAAGTTGAAAAGAGAAAATACATTATTTTAAAAAAAATATTAGTATAATTTTAATTTTTTTTTAATAATAAAGCTTGCATGAGTCCCCAAATGGGGACATACATGTAGACTATCTCTTAAAGATTTCGGTCGGTATTAGGGATTCTCTGAGGACTGTGCGTTGTATATTGGATCGCCATGCTTTGTTCCATGGAGTTGCTAATTCAAAGCAGAAACTTCACACGGGAACATTATCACGTTGTGATTCCTCATCACCTAGTGGTATGCTATCCCCACACTCAACGAAATGTTCACCTCTCGAGTGTCTCAAAATACAAGTTTATGATCAGACGTTGGAACTGGAATATCTCTTTTTTTTTTTTGCCTTCAATTTTATTACTTCCATTTCAAATTTCATAACTTCTTCACAGAAATCTTTCTATAGAGAGGATTCGAAACGTTTGGGTGATATGAGGCTGGAGACGTATTCACATGGCCTGACCTTTTCTGCAGGATAACTCTGCTGCTTGGCCCCCCAGGTTGCGGAAAGACGTCCCTTTTAAAGGCCCTGTCCGGGAATCTAGACGAATCTCTCAAGGTTTCGTACTTCCATATTACTTGAAGAATGCATTTATATTGTCAGCCTGATGAGGGCAAGTACGCTCATTAATGGGCATCTAGTTTGAAACTATAACTTGAAACGTAAATCAGCAGAATGTTGATAGGAAAAAAAAAAAAAATCAAGAAAGATCAAACCAATCGATGCAGATAATTTTGTATATATAATTATAGGTATATCTCCTTGTTTGATGTAGTATATAATAAGTGTTACCAAGTTTTTGGTTGATTGCTAATCTTTCACATTTGTATTCTTTCAAATTTATGTATAAATTATCTATTTTGCCTAATAGATTACTGGGGAAATTTCTTACAATGGATACAAGCTAGAAGAGTTTGTCCCCCAAAAGACTTCGGCTTATATCAGCCAAAATGACGTGCACATTCCTGACATGACCGTGAGGGAAATACTGGACTTTTCAGCTCGTTGTATGGGTGTTGGAAGCCGAACAGGTAAGTTTTCCTTGGAGTTCAACTGGGAAGATAATTTATTAATAAGTACTGCCTTATAAAGTATAAACCCCCAACACTTGGATAATGACAGCAACATTTGTTTTCGGACTAATTCAGATGTTTTGATGGAAGTCAGTAAAAGAGAGAAGGAAGCCGGAGTTGTTCCCGATCCAGACATAGACACTTACATGAAGGTAACGGTTTCATCTTTCATCTTCTTTTTTCCTTGTTTATGAAATAATCTATACTGCTGTATGCCAACTGATTTGGCTACATGAAACTAGTTAAAGTTGTTGAAATTTTTGTTTGTGACAGAAACTTGGGAGAAAATCCCATCCAGACCATATGCGATTTTTTGTTCTTTGATAAAATGATGGAAAACTTGAGATAATGAGAACCATCATTGACAAAATCATTAAAGCTGAATCCTCTTACTCATAGGAAAATTCTCTGTTGCATGCGCGTTAATCACAGCCACTGCGAAAGATTTAGCATATAAAAGATTTTGGTCACACTGTGGGTATTATTACTTATGGAATGAAATAAGATAATTTATTTTGGTCACACTATGTTTCTTTTGTTTCTACTTATTGATGGTTTTCTTGAGGATTTTCATTGTAATATTGACTGTATTTTTTTGGCAGGCGATTTCTGTGGAAGGACTAAAAAGAACCCTTCAAACAGACTACATACTAAAGGTCATTCTCTTTCAACAAAGCTGACAGAAAACCTATACGCTGTAATTTGTAAATTGACAAATAAGTTACCAGTTTATTTCTATTGCTGCCTTGAGTTCTCAGATCATTGGACTTGATATCTGCGCTGACACTCTAGTTGGAGATGCTATGAGAAGAGGTATCTCTGGTGGTCAGAAAAAGAGATTGACTACAGGTAATCTGAGTGAAAACAATAACCTTAACTGGTTTTAATAAGAGAACTAACTCCCAATGCCAGGTTAGATTTTGACTGTAGGGAATTGGACTTCAATTTTGCAGGGGAGATGATTGTAGGTCCTACAAAAGCTCTGTTTATGGATGAGATAACAAATGGCTTAGACAGTTCCACTGCCTTTCAAATTGTTACTTGTCTTCAGCAGCTAGTGCATATCACAGATGTTACATTACTGGTTTCCCTTCTTCAGCCAGCCCCAGAGACATTTGATCTTTTTGATGACCTCATTTTGATGTCAGAGGGAAAGATTGTGTATCATGGTCCACGTGATCATGTTCTAGAGTTTTTTGAGGATTGTGGTTTTAGATGTCCGGCGAGGAAAGGGGTTGCTGATTTTATCCAGGAGGTAAGTGCATTTAAGCTTATATTTGTTTTCTTTTCAAGCTCCTCTCTTTAAAAAAACTATTTCATGCTATGTTTATACAGGTAATCTCAAGGAAAGATCAAGCACAGTACTGGTATCACACAGAAGTACCTCACAGTTACATTCCAGTCGATTTGTTCTCTAGGAAGTTCAAAGAGTCTCCATATGGAAAGAAGCTGGAAGAGGAGCTCTCAGAGCCATATGATAAGTCCCAAAGCCATCAGAGTGCTCTTTCCTTTAGTCGGTATTCCCTTTCTAAATGGGATCTTTTTAGAGCTTGCGCTTCAAGGGAACTTCTTCTCATGAAAAGGAATTCTTTTATCTACATATTCAAAACAAGTCAGGTTAAGATTTGTACTTATGCTGATGTTCCTTGATCCTTTACTATCATTACTTTTCCTGGTGTGGGAGTGTTAAAACCTATGCTCATTCTTCCTGTTTCATCTTTATTTTTTGTTTAGTTTGTCCAAAGCCCTGCGAAGTCTGAAACATGTTTTGGTTTTTTCTATCTGCAGCTTATTATTGTTGCTTGTATAACAATGACTGTGTTTTTGCGGTCTCACATGGATATTGATGTTTATTATGCAAATTACTATATGGGTGCCCTGTTCTATGGTCTTGTCATCCTTGTTGTTGATGGTATCCCAGAGATGTCAATGACTATTCAAAGACTTGAAGTATTCTACAAACAGAGAGCATTTTATTTTTACCCAGCTTGGGCTTATGCCATTCCAGCAAGCATACTAAAGATCCCTCTTTCATTTGTGGAATCTCTGGTTTGGACGTGTTTTACGTATTATGTCATTGGATACAGTCCTGAGGCCCAGAGGTGAGTTTGACATGAAAATATGTCCATATTTGTTAATTTTGCCTAGTTTTGGTTCATGAATTTCCAAATTTATATCCAGAACTTTTCAAACACTTGAGCCTCAACACAGCATCTTCTTTTGCTTAAGCATTTTCTTTTTTTTTTCTTTTTTGTTTTTTTTTTCATCGAACCTTTACGATTTACTTAAGTACAACAGGAATGTTGAGGGCAGCAGCAGTGCCAAATTCTGTTAGTTGTGACCCTTCGTTCATTTGCTGCTGTTTCAGGTTCTTCCACCAGTTCGTTCTACTTTTTGCGGTGCACCTATCTTCATTGTCCATGTTCCGTTTCCTAGCCTCCGTCTTCCAGACAAATATTGCATCTTTGACAGCTGGTAGTTATGCAATATTATTTCTACTGTTATTCGGTGGCTTCATTATTAATAAATGTAAGGTTTCAATATCTCCGTTTGCCAAATCTCATTCTAATCAATTGAAATGACATGCTTAACTGTTCTGCTGCAGCTTCCATGCCTGCCTGGTTGAGGTGGGGTTTTTGGGTTTCACCCATGACATACGGAGAGATAGGGCTTTCTTTAAATGAGTTTCTTGCCCCAAGATGGCAAAAGGTGAGACTCCCATGGCATTACTCCTGGCTTCGTAATCTTAGCCCAGCTTTCTGTTAGATTATTCAACGTTCTCAGTAACTCTATCCACCCACTTTTTGCTTGTTTTAATCTTTTAGAGAATTATCCAGTAAGTTACTACTATCAACTCTACATCCTGTTTGGTGTTTTTTAATTTTTAATTTTTTAATCTTCTAACACTGGAAATTCAGTAGCATTTCACTCCATATCTTTCACCACAGTGCAGTATATTTCTACTGATCGCCAATGTCCAGCTAAATGTATCTTAGGTGAAGTTTTAAGTTCCACCTTAATTCATACACCAATAACTGGAGTAGTGAATGCTTGGATAACACTTGTAATTACACAATCAATTTCAGTTCTATGACCTATACTCCAATACTTCTGGTACAAGCCTGTGTTATTTCTGTAATTAATCATGACTTTAACGGCTGGGAGAAACAGATGTTCCAGCTAAGTCTGCTTTCCTTTCTTATATGTAGATGACATCGGCAAACACTACGATAGGGCAAGAAATACTTGAAAGCCGTGGACTAAACTTTGATGGTTATCTTTTTTGGATATCACTTGGTGCCTTATTTGGATTTACAATAGTATTCAACATTGGATATATCTTGGCGTTAAGTTACTTGAAGTGTAAGTTCTTTGCTGTTGTTTTATTTCAACTTGAAATAGCATTGCAACAATAGATGTTGATTTGTCGACATTTGATTAACATTCAGCTCCTGGATCATCTCGTGTTATTATTTCGCATGGAATCCTCTCCAAAGTACCTGGAAGTGATGATTCACATGATGGGGACCATTTGGATGAAAAGTCCAAAAATTCTCATCTACAGGCTAATATAGGACTGAAAAAAGGTTAGATGTATTTTCTCGATCTTCGGATTGTTATTCAGATCATTACCTCTCTTTATTTTCTTGAAATGTATTTGTCCAGCTTTTAATGAGCCTCTTGTTCCAATAACAGGTAGGATGGTCTTACGTTTTACACCCCTAATGATAGTGTTTCAAGATGTGCAATACTATGTTGACACCCCACTGGTAATCACATTTAATTTGATGTTAGGTCCTTTGTGGTTGCTGGATTGATAATCATTCCCAACATTATATCCATTTCTGTAATTATCTTTCCAATTTCATTTCTGGCTCTCAGGAACTGAGAGAACAGGGATTCACAAACAAAAGACTTCAACTTCTTTCGGATGTTACTGGCGCATTGAGGCCTGGTGTTCTAACAGCTTTGATGGGTGTCAGTGGAGCTGGCAAAACAACTCTTCTGGATGTTCTAGCTGGAAGAAAGACTAGTGGTTATATTGAAGGGCAAATAAAGATTGGAGGGTATCCCAAGGTTCAAGCAACGTTTGCGAGGATATCGGGTTACTGTGAACAAACTGATATACATTCTCCTCAACTAACTGTAGAAGAATCAGTCATATTTTCTGCTTGGCTGCGCTTGTCTGCTGAAGTAGACCCAAAAACTAAAGCCGTAAGATCACAATACACTGACATTAAGGCCAAAGGTTTGGAATTTATATTCATTGTTGAGATAATATAATGGTTTGTTAAAGCTGTCGTGTGATGTCTTGCAGGCTTTTGTGGATGAAGTCCTTGAGACCATTGAGCTTGATAAAATAAAGGATGCATTAGTAGGTATACCTGGGGCTACTGGTCTATCAAATGAGCAGCGTAAGCGGCTTACAATAGCCGTGGAGCTTGTTGCTAACCCCTCTATCATCTTCATGGATGAACCGACAACAAGTTTGGATGCAAGAGCAGCTGCAATTGTCATGCGAGCGGTGAAGAATGTAGCTGATATGGGAAGAGCAATTGTTTGTACGATCCACCAACCTAGCATTCACATATTTGAAACATTTGATGAGGTATAATTTTTTTTTTTTTTTTTTTAATTTTGAAGTAAATTTATCCACGGAATATACCAAGGAAGTATTTACTTCTCCAAGAAGTGCTGTTTATCTCACTAACTCAGTAGTACGTGCATGACTACTGAAGAAATAAAGCAAGAGCATTTAGGTTTGACGGCTGCAATGAAGAAAAGTATGTAAGATATGTTTCATCCAGCCTACTCCCCAACAAAATGATATCAGAACTGGTGTTGGACAAGATTCAATCCTAGGAATCAAGTTCCTTGTTAACAGATCTTCCAGAGTTACCTATCAAAAAAAAAAAATCTTCAAGAGTTATTTGTCTCATTCCCCTTTTGCTTTTGCAGTTGATCCTTCTAAAAACTGGTGGGCGCATGATATACTCTGGACCATTAGGACAGCATTCAAGTCGGGTTATAGAATATTTTGAGGTTAGCTTGCTATTTGCTGTAACAATACACATATCTTAGGGATCTTTTCTGCTTCCATTTTTTCTATCGTATTACCACTTGCTTTAAGATGTTACATTGATAATTAAATTTTATTCTGACAGGGTATTCCAAAAGTTCCAAAGATTAGAGAAAATTACAACCCATCAAGGTGGATGTTAGAGGTCACTTCGACATCTTCTGAGGTTGAGCTTGGTGTAGACTTTGCCCAGAAATACAGGGAATCTCCCCTATATGAGTGAGTTGATTTCTTCAGTTACAACTGTACTTGGTTTTGATGTTGTCTGATGTCAAATAACGTGTTGCTATTTCAAAATAGTAACTTCAATTCAGCAAAGGCATTCTACATTGCTTGACAATGAGAAATTCTTTCCATTTTACAAATTCTAGGGACTCCAATTCTAACATTAACCAGCCCTTGAGTATTAGGCTTAGATGTGGCTTCTGTCTTAGGTTGTTACAAATAGAATCAGAGCCAAATCCAATGAGAAATGTGAGACTTGACCTGACGAGGACATTAACAATTTAAAGGGGCATGATTGTAATGAGGAGATCTTGGCCATTTGATTCAAGGACTCCAATTGTAATTTGATTAGTCATTTTGCATTATATATAGGTTTAGATGTGGCTGGGACCTTGTGTTGTTACTGTCAAAATACTATGAACCCATGAAATAACTGAGAGAGTTTTTGAATAATTGCTCTCTGACTTCAGCCTCCTTGTATTATCAATATGCAAAAGCGTCTATACAAAGGAAAGTAGGTCAAATGCTATACACGGGAACCATCTAACTGATCCCTAATATTTAGCCTATATACATGGTAATATATCTATACAGCTAATATTAATAGAGAAGTCCTAAATTGTGTAAACTCTTAAAGTGTATACGTTAACAGTTACAAGTTCATCTATTGTGTGGAAACAGATCATGGTCCTATGACCTGTATTGCATTCTTTATACAAACATGACAACCTCTATATCCCATTTTTAGGAACAACAAAGAACTTGCAAGGCAGTTGAGTAGCCCACCTCCTGGTTCAACAGATCTGCATTTTGTGTCCCGCTTTTCTCAAAATGGTTGGGGACAAGTCAAATCCTGCCTTTGGAAACAACATTTGACTTATTGGAGGAATCCTGCATACAACTTGACTCGTATGGTGCATACACTTGTAACTGCATTAGTTTTTGGAGCGCTATATTGGAACCAAGGAAAAAAATTGTAAGTTTTAGTCATTTATCACTTTGTACTTTTTCTCCTTTTGGCAGAATCTATATTACATAAGAAATTGCTAGTCTCGATAACTTGGCTAAATTCAGCTGTAGGTCTCTCCTTTACTTAAGACAAAGCACTCCATCCGGCAGATATATGCCTTTTTCTGTAAGGTGCATATTTTAGGAGTATTGCAAAGAACTAAATGCTGCACTTTTTTTTTTTATCTGTTAGAAACAACCAGCAGAACCTATTCAATATTTTTGGTTCAATGTACACTACTGTTACCCTCTTGGGCATAAATAATTGCACGACAGTCCTTCCATATATAGCAGCAGAGAGAAATGTTATGTACCGGGAAAGATTTGCCGGGATGTACTCTTCATGGGCTCATTCACTTGCACAGGTATGATTCTCTACCTGTAACTTGTGCGGCCTACTATCACCATTTGATCTCTGAAAACAAAATTGGAGTCTATGGTCTTGATTAGGGGCTCTTGTTTAGCCATTATTTTCAGCTTATATAGTTGGGGATACTGATATTGTAGGTGATGGTGGAAATCCCCTATCTGTTCATCGAAACTGCGTTATTTGTGACAATCTCATATCCAATGATTGGATATTTTGGGTCGGCTTATAAGGTTTTTTGGTACTTCTATGCAATATTTTGTTCATTGCTGTACTACAATTATCTGGGAATGCTAGTCATGTCGTTGACGCCAAACTTCTCGGTAGCTGCAATTTTGTGCTCAGCCTTTTACACAATACTCACCCTGTTTGCTGGTTTTCTGGTGCCTGAACCGGTAAGCTGATAAAAACACTCAAAACTCATCTATATTGTGCACCATGGAGTCTTCAAGTTATGAACAATATATACAGTTAAACTGACCGGATTGTCTTGTTCTTACAGAAAATTCCTAAGTGGTGGATCTGGTTATATTATCTGACACCCACATCTTGGTCGCTGAATGGTATGCTCACTTCACAATATGGAGATATAAATAAGGCCATCATGGTATTTGGAGAAACGAAAACAGTGGCTGCCTTCTTGGAAGATTACTTTGGGTTTCACCATGATCACTTGGCTGTTGTGGCGGTTGTTCTCATGGCTTTCCCCCTTGTTTTTGCTTCCATGTTTGCATATTTTGTAGGACGGCTGAACTTCCTGCGGAGGTAGGCGTCTCGCTCTTTCAATAGAGGCCGGAATGGTAGAGGTTGTCCATGGCCAACTGCGAGCCTTTTGTTTGCAAGTAATATGTTAGTCAGTGTAGTAATATGCAAATTCGTTGTCATTCAATAAGAAGCGTACTTGTATGCTGGTCAAGCTGAAGATATTTGTACGGGGATTATATATATATATCCTATGACTGGCAGATTCCAAATAGAATAGAATACGCATGTCCATGAACCAACTTGCCAAGGTGCTGCGTTGTGTGTGACGCTCCAAACTCCCAATCTCAATCGATTAAATCAAGTCTACTCTAGAGTCTTTGGCTCGAAAGCTATTACTTCAAAAAAAAAAAACTTACTACTAATTTGAAAAATATGTGAAAAGAAGTGTTGAGCTACTATGCAACACCACGTTCTCTACAGTTATTAATAAAGTCATTTTTAGAGATCTTAGGGAGCTGAAGTCTTACTACTAAACCCAATTTAAAAATAATTTTTTATTTTATTTTAAAGAAAACGTCAAGTATAAATATTCTTTATAATAACTAGAGTTGGCTTGTATTAAAATACTAAAAGCATTAATGAGAGTGTGCATAAACATTTATTAAATATTTCTCAAAGTTTGTGCTATAAAAATCATAACTTAAAATCTTTATACATGATCTAGGCCACTATCATGCCTCTAGACTAAGTCCTGTCCTACAACTTTGTCTTCATAAATATTCTGACCTGAGATGGTTTAAAAATATAAAAATAAACTAAAATGAGTCAAAGATTCAGGAAGAAACCCATCATAATATAAATATACTTAACATAAGAATTTTCATAAAATATTTCATGTTGAGAATTAAAATCATGATTGTTCATAAATATACTGATGACATTCATTACTTGGAAATATTTTTGGTATATTGACTAATCTAATTGATTTAAATTATCTGACTTATTTGGATTAACTGACTTGTCTGATTGGCCAACACACTTAGCCCTATGTGCAAGGTTGTGCACCAGTCCCACATCCTATGGCCACCAAGAGAACCGCTGATCTGATATGATAAAATACTATGGTGGACCACACTTGAGTCAGTGGCTTGCACATCCACTCTGACGGCATTGGTACCAAGCATCTGAATGGAAATTCGATAAATTTGATCTTCATCTTACACTTGATCTTATGAAAGTTTACATGTTTTATACAACGTGAGATGCATGAAATGCATAATACATACATAACTATAATATGCGGAATGAAACATAATCATGAATTATGATGAATGGCGTGCTTGCAAATATCATGACATACGTGGTACATAAACGTTGGCTTCTAAAGAACTGGCTTTAATAATAATATATATAACTAGATAACGTATGTTAATTCTAATTTATGATCAAGTTACTTACCTTGCAGCGCTAATCTGATATTCCGAGGCGCGATTGATTTTGTGATGACTTCAGATTTCGCTTAGGATCAGACAGACATCTGAAGCATCGGGATATGCAACACAAGGTTACTTACCCCCCCGTTCACGACGGATAAAGATGCAATATTCCTAACATGCATCTAGCAATATGCAATATTTCTAGCAAATAATTATTTTTTGAGCAATACTATACACCAAACAAATAATATCCCAATAAATTGAAACATATAAACATTGAAGTGACAGATATCCATGATTACAACATAAATCCAAAAGTTCTGTAAGCTCAACGGTACGAGAGACAGAGCTCCATAAGTACAAGCAGAAACTAAAGTATCTACTAGGCTAATCCATTGAGTAGTTCGCACAACTTAGTCAACGATGCCATATTACTATCTATAAATTGGAACATCGAAATGATGAGCTCCACGTCGTACCGTCGTTGTTTAATCGACTATCTCCAGCCAATCATCTTTTGCAGTGCCTTTTGATCCTGACACATGAGCTACCATTCCTCCCATAATGGTATTTGGGACAACTATGGTGAGATTTGAGTACAAATTTCAGCAAGTTAACAGAAAATTTATACATATGTTAATGATGCATGCATGACAGTAAATGTATGAATGCATAATCAAGTCATAAGCAAGCGTAAAATAAATTGAAGTGTAACATGGTATGAACTGACATGACTTGAATTGAAATGTGAATTGAACTTGAAACCGAACTTGTCATGACATAAACTTGAACTTGAATATGAAACATGAACGTGAACTTGAACTTAAACTTAAATTTGAACAATGAACATGAACGTAAACTTGAACTTAACATGAACTTGAACTTGAGCTTGAACATGAAACATGAACGTGAACTTGAAACATAAATTCAACGTGAAATACCTAAACTTGAACTGAACATGTAATACATGAATTTGGCATAACATGAACATGAGCATGAAAATACATGAATTTTGACAATAAAAATGATTTCACCAGTTGTTTCGTCAAGAATAATGAACAATCAAAATAATTCCACTCAACATATTCCGTTAGAGATACTCAGACAATCAAAATGAATGCGTCATGAATATTTTAAATGAGATACTTTAACAATCATAATGATTACATAATGAGTATTTAGTAATATTTTGATATTCAAAATGATTATATCAAGAGCATTTGAGTAGAGGTATTTCAATAATCAAAATGATTACACCGGAAGTACCTCACGTGAATTATTAATGGAGATACTCGGACAATCATAATGATTACGTCACGAGTATCTTAGGCATGACTGATTGAGAAAATACTTTTTTCAAGACACAGTCTATATTCGAGACTTAACGTGACATGAAATGAAATGACATATGACCTGACATAACATGACGTGACATGTACGTGAGATGCATGACTTGATGTAACATGAAACAAATAACAACACGTAATATGACATAATATGTAACAGATATAATTACATGACATGACATAATATATAACATATAATATTATGTAACATGACATAACATATAACAAGAAACATTATATGACATGATATAACATATAACAGACAGGATTATGCAAAATGATATAACATGTAATAGACAATATTACGTGACCTGTTATAACATATAACAGACAACATTATGTAACATGACATAACTTATAACAGATAACATTATATGACAAAGTATATTATGTAACAGATAAATGTTGCATGAAAAAATATATTATGTGATAGATAAATATCTCGTGGTAGAATGTATTAAGTAATAGATATATATGATGAAACATGGCATATAAGGTAACAGAATCACATGAACATTAGTTCTCTTACCATCATACATACACAGTAATCTGATAGTAAATTAGGAGCTAACTTATAGTGATTGTCACTTTTATAGAGAAAAGTACGAAACACGAGAAACTGTAAGTAGAGATTCTAAATGTTAGAAACTTTATCACTAATAACTTAGTAATATGAAAAAAGCCAACTTAGAGTAAAATTACTATTTACCCATCCACAAATAGGAAAACGACAAATTTACCCTTAACTTAATGATTTCACATCCTAATTTCAAAAATACCAAAATATACATTCATCATGTAAATTTTGTCCTAAACTCAAATATCTAATCATAAGAATTTAAAACAAATCATAACCATGAAAACACACTATGGCCAAAACACCCTTAGGCATTTTCTGTTGATTTTTGTTGCAATTTTCTCTTGAAGAAGTATGCTTAACACAGCCACAGAAATCCACTCCACATAAATACAAAACTTTTTAGTTAAAAGATCAAAACTTTTTAACTAAAACACAAACCCTTGAATCTCAAGGTTTTATTCTATTGAAAAATATCTCCAAGAATACCAAAAATTTAAAAATTTCTTCTAACATGTTCATAACACACTCCTAAGAACTAAAATACTTTGAATCTACACATAGAAGTTACCCAAAAGTACAAAATCTTACTTGAAGTACTTGGCTCCAACACTTAGGCAAAATTAGAATTTTTCTCAATTTTGATTTGATCAAACACTTGATCGAAAACATACCTTGATAAAACATTAAAGAAAAAAAAATCATATGTCTTTAAAATATGTCCTAAATTAGATCCAAGCATTAAAATTAAAATCACATGGCCAAAATTAAACCAAAACATGGGCTTCATTTTGAGGTTTAAAGAGGGTTTTGGGGTTTGAGATGCTATCAAACTCAAATCCAATTTTTCTTAGCCCAATCAAATTTCTAAGATTTAAAGGGTTGAATAATGATATCATAACATAAATTTGAGGGATTAATAGTATATGGAAGCGATTTAATCAAGTGATTAAACATAATGCTAAAAGTTGGATCCATGAGGGTTTTGAAATCAAGTTTGGGGCTTGGGGTAACCATTTAGGGTTTTGGTTTCCTCCAAAATTTTTGAGATTTCAATTGGATTCTAAGTGTTTAGGTTTTCACTAGGGTTGAAAGCCTCTTTGGTTTGGTACAAAATGGATGATTAAATGTAATATTGTTTTGCATAGGCAGCATGATCTCATATATTGATTTCCTTCACATTTACATCTCATGATTCTTCTTAGTACCAAATGTCCAATACTATTTACAAAGTGTGATTAATATCTTGCCAAGTATCCAAACAAGACTTCTCTAACCTAATTTGGACATTCCACATTGTGATTTTGAAAATACTGCACTTGGTGATACTATTGAGATTGCTATTCACTCCGGAAAAATGAAAAATAAACTTTGGATTGAAAGATCCAAAATAAACATACTAACCTAATAGTGTAATTCGTTTATAAAAAATCAACTTTGAAGTTCCTCGAAATAATCAAAATGTGTTTTTGAATGGTCGTTTTGTCCGAAAATTAAAACTGAGTTTATTGTGCCATAAAATGCTAAATATTTCTTTGAGTCTAATGGCATAGACCGTATCCCATTATGATTCTCCTAACTATATCAAATAAATAAAATCACATTTTTGGCCTTATAGTGAGTGGTAACGTTGATTATGTTAACATACAAAAACCTACGCGATTAGTCGATTTGTGAAAATTTACGAAATTTTCACGAGGTTCCTAAAACCTACAGAAATTTTACCATTGAATTTCTAGTAGGCTTTACAGATTTCCTTTCATAGGCTTGGTGCTGGCTAGAGAGAAAAATAGATTAACCGAGAGCTTGAGAGAAAACAAGTGTGAGAGAGAAGGAGAGAGAATATGTGAGGGATGTTGTGAGAGGAATGAGGTAGTCGGCTATTGGCGTGGTGAATGTGAGACAGATTGGATATCTCGGTTTTGGTCGCTGCATATACAAAGGTATATGAATTTTCTAAATAACACATGGAATGGAAGATATTTATAGAGATTTGGGAAAATGTGCTAATGAGTTCGAGTTGGACTTAGTTAATACACGTAGTGACACCAATCTAGTGGTCCATTCAATGTAGGATTGATAGTGACTGCGACTACGTAAGGGACTTCAATCAGTGCTGATTTTAAATTGAAATAAATTTCTAATGACCGATCTTTAAATTCTAAAAGGAGTCTATCTCGTTCAATAGATAACAAATGGGATTTAACTTTGTTATTGAGCCTAATTAAAACTCATAATCAACCTCAATGAAATATCGCTCGTGGGCTTATCCAATATGGCCCCTTAAATATAATTTAGGCCCAAGAAAAATCATCAATATTCCAAAATTAGAATTATTGGGCCGGGTTGTTAAATGTTACATGCTCAGTAAGTAGCAATTTAATGGGAGTGTGGGAGTTGACAGTTTTCTTGACTATAAAAGAGTGAATAAGTTCCCAATAAAAATATAATGTAAGTACTACAATTTTATCTCAAACAATATGTTCAGCCAAATATAATATTCAATGCCACATGATATTAGGGAAGTTACTAATATACTACAAAGACATCATGTCACGAGGGGTATCGATATACCACAAAGATATCATGCCACGAAGATATCACACTATAAGGGACATCAAACATGTCACAAAGACATTCATATCATGGTCTCAAGAATAAATAGCATGCGCATATTTAATTTTTAAAATTTAATAGGCCACATCATTCCTCAAACATTCCAACTATTACAAAATTTGCACAATTCCCACAATTAGTGCCAAAATAGTAAAAAAAGGGCACAAATCCAAAGTGCATAATTCCAAAAAAAAAACCATTAAAGAGCCACTTACCTCAATTTCTAGTCAAAATAATCACACGATATTCCTTCTCCAACGGTCAATTGGAACTTATTTTAAGGCCATTACAATCCGTCAATGTCTACACTAAAACAAGGTTTAAACTCAATCATATAACTGTGACATAAAAATGGATTAATTCAAGCTAATAGCCAAAATTGAGATTTGCAAATTTACCCTAAAGTAAGTCTAGTTGAAACCTAGACAATTCGAAAACATCTAGGCATGTTAAAAGAATTGATCAAAGATTCAATCTTTCAAAATTTCACCAACCCCATAATGTACACACCCGCCACTAACACTTGAGTATTAAATTCATCTTCAACACACCCCAACAACATAATTAACTAAGTATATGTTTTCAATAATTCAAATCTTAACAAGTCTCATATTCGAAACTCATTAAATATACTCCTTATGAGGAAGAATAATTTACCTAATATTGTCGTTGATGGTGATAAAATGGCATGGAGTAGTGGCTGTGGTGGAGATTATTAGGTTGCAAAGACAAGAATTGAGAGGAAAACAAAGAAATAAAGACATAAATAGATTATCAAACACACACACACACATAACTAGAAGAGGGGGGGGGGGGTAGTGAGAGAATCAGAAATAGGGGGTTGTGGGAGAATCAGAGAAATTGGTGTTTTAGGTCATGAGAATTTTGGGGTGGGGAAAGGGAAAGTGGGGGAAAAAAGAATGGGGAAAGGGCTGGGTTGGGCCTTTGGGTTGGGTTATTACATTGTGCCTATTCACACTGCATTTCCATTGAATTTCATGTCTTTCTCTCTCTTTTTTTTCTCGTCTCCTTTTTTTGTGTTGGCTATTGAACAGAAAAAACTTGATTAAAAACCCTGTATTCTGTGGTAGAGATTGGAACTCATATTTTAAGAAACACCATATGCATCAGTGTAGGGATACATATGACTCAACAACAATAACGAAAGATCTATTTTTATAATAATGAAAGATCATAAGTTTCAGGTAGTGGTTTTCCCACTTTAGCACTAATTTAGTATATTTAGCATGTCCCATAGAGTTTCATTCTTGGTGAACATAAAAAACAAAGCTGTAACACCTCTCCTTCTCTCTTCCCAAAAACTATCAATTCACAATCATCTCGAGAAATCTACCATCTATGCATAGTCATTCAAAAAATTCTAATGCGATAAAAGTTTTCTAGATTTATCTTGAAGACTAGTAAGGAGGGAATTTGCCTTGCATGCGCGAAAGAGAAGTGTTACAATTACAAAAAAAAAAAAAATCCTACAAAAGTAAATCTACAAACTAACTTTTCTTCATATGATACATTAGATCTGCTTTATAATAAAAGTAACTTTACAATCTAATGTCGTATATCAAGTCATGCAATTTTGTGGGTTTACTTTTGTGAAGTCTCTTTATTGTTAAAATATTTCTTTTCCCCAAAAAAGGATGAATTACTTTATAAAGAGCATTTGGTTGGAGATCTGTCTAAAAGTATTGACATTGACTAAGCCATATGCTTGCACTATCTAAAATACGCCCAAGATGAAGAAAAATCGGTATGCATTGGAGTAGTCAAGTATAAGTCATCTAGTTATGAGCTACATTGGTTGCCTATATATAAGTAAATAGTAACTTAGCCATCTAAATTTCTTTTGTTAGTTTCTCTCTCCATCTTTATTGAACAATAATATTTTCATAGCACCTCTTCTCACAATTTCTTCTCCATCTGATACTCATTTATGTTATTTTCTAAATTTGACATTCATCTTGCTCCTCCATTTACACAAATAGTGATTCATTGGTTTTGTTCTCTTAATCAAGATGAACATCCTTCGTTGAAGTCCCTTGTAGAGGACGAAGAAGAAGGAAGAAGATGGGCCTCTACGCCTTCGGCTTCAAAGTCCAATCTCCTCTTTTGTCTAAAAGTCCAATTTCTTTATCTCTTTCTCCCTCTTTTAGTCTATGATCTCTCTTGCTTTATGTTCCGTTTGGTTTCACAGAGAGTCTCAACCGATCTCATCTCAAGATCCAAATACTATTCAAACACAAACATTTTCAATTTCAAATTTTCAAAATTTTAAATTCTTTATCTAATCATTACAACTTTTACAATCTTCTAAACAAAATAAAAAAAATAATTCAACTTTTTCAAATCTCAAAATAAAAATTATATTCTAACAATATTTTTATTCAACCTTTTCTCTTATTTCCCAAAATCCTTTAAAATATTTTAACTCAAACCATTTCACTACTATTAACAAACAATCACACTACTATCATAGATTTCTTATCTCATCTCATCTATGTAACTAAATAAGACCTTAAGCAACTTTAATATTTGAGAGTTGTTGGAGAAACAAAGGGATCCCACAAACTGACGTGGTGCAATGCTAGTGTGCCCCGTCATTTTTTTTTTCATTTTTCTTGTGCACTGTGCCCCTCCCATCCTTCCCCTTCCACGAGACCCCCCGTTCTTGTAGACCAACGCCGCTGCAACCCGGTCTGTCAAGATCTCAAGGAAAGTGGCCCACGTCCAAACTGCCAACCATGTCATGGGTCAGCCAAGGCCAACCATGGGCCAACCCATGCCACGAGCCCATCATGGGGCCCACCCAAGACATTTGAAAGGTGACCTTTTAGGATTTTTCCTCCTATGTTATTGCTTTAAATAAGTCTTTTTGACATTTGATTTGTATATTTTGGCTAATTTTCTTTGTAGACGATTTGAGTTGTTCTTTAGCACTTGTGCTTCTTGAGTGAAATTCATGAATCCCAAGAAGAGGGACATCACTTTGGAATTTGTGAATAAGTGATGATTCCATTATTATCTTATGAGTATTTCTCCATTTTTCATCCAATTATCTTTCTTTATTCATATATTTTCTTGCACTTTCTCATAGAACAAACATATCCTAACCTCACCCCTCATATTCTCGATTCTTCACATTATCACCTTTCCTAAAAAAGATCTTTCATCCATCACCAATTTCCATAGTCGAAAACATAGCCTCCATACAATTGCCATAGCCGAAACCCCTAGCCTCCATAAGCAAGTCCTATAATTTAGGACCCAAACCCTATCTTCCATTCTTGAATCTCTACATTCAAGGAACCAAACTTAGCCTCATCCAAACCACCAAATCTCTTCCATATTTAACCTAACCAAAAATCCTAGCCAACCTAATCACCTCCTACATTTTAAGATATCATCTTCCATTTTCCAAACCCTAATCACCACCCAAGAGCCGCCACCTTCAAGGAACAACATCAAGCCGTGCCACATTACATCATATTCACAAGTTCATCTCTTAGATCCCATAATATATCATCACCACTATAATTATCTTTTCCACCACTAAACACCAAACCTCCATGAACCTAGGGATATTTCATTGCCATAATCATTCCATGATCAAGGAAGAAGACAAGGTGCAATCGGCCATCACAAGGAGAGGCGAGCTAGAGCACCTTAGTGCTTGGGGACTTGATCGAGGTCCCTAACATTAATTGGTACTTTCATTGAGAGGCTCAATCTTTCTTGGTGATTCTAGAGGAGTTCTCACTTCTCTTAGGTTTCATATTGTGTTCTTGTGAAACTTGTACTTAGGTTATAGGGGTTGACCACCCAAGAAGGTGGAGGACCCAAGATTGGACTATTGAAGCTTGTTACAAGTGTTCAAGAGGTTCAAATTTGCTATACAAGTTTATGCAAATTTTTCAATTTGTAAGTTTTCTTTTATTCAAGACTTTGAAGCAACAATGCAAGAGGGCACTCATGAAGCCACGAGACAACAAGGTTCCAATTGGTAATGCATTGAGAAACTTGAGAGGCATACCACAAGGCTCACTCATGTCTTTGATGAAGTAACTACCACTATGGCTGAATTGAGGATGGCCTTGAATGCCACAAGTTGAGATAGTGATCAAGAGAACCGAAGAGCCATTGAAGCCATGAGAAGAGATACCAATTCAAGTATTAAAAGGCTTGAAAGAAGAGTTGTTAAAGGGAATGGCCATGGGACACTTCCGAATCCGAATGGGCAAAGACAAAATGCTTTTGTTGATGTGTTGAGACAATTGTGACAGGGTCTATACAAGATCCACCAAGAGCCGAGTTCCGAAAAGAGGGAAGAGTTGAGAATGAGCATGTTGTTGTAGAAAGGTGGATCCCAAATGAAGACCAACATACCAAGAGCCCTAGTGTGAGATGAGAACCTCAAGATGTGAGGTTTGAACATCAACAAGAAGAGGAAGACTATGACGCTGAGTATGAGCATAAGGTGGGAAGACCTTATGGCTGTGGTGATTACTTTGATAGAAGAAGGCACCAACAAGAGAGGGGTAGAGGCCACTATGGAAGACATTATGATTATGGGTACCATGAGGAGAGGAAAAGAAACCAGACTTATGACTGAGGACCTAAGAGAGCTAAGGTGGACTTCCCTAAGTATAGTGGGGGTGATCAATATGAGTGGTTGGACAAGGTGGACCACTCTTTCTGATCCTATGAGATTCCTAGATAGGAAAGGGTGTCAACGACATGCTTCTAATTGGAAGGGAAGGCTAGCAAGTGGTGGAGGTGGATCTGTGATCAATATGAGAAGGAAAGAAGAAGGTTGGGGCTAACAGCCTTTGAGAGGGAGTTTCTTATGCAATTTGGCCCATCAACGATTGTCAATCACCATGGCCAACTTGCTAAGTTGAGACGAGAGAAAAGTGCACACTTACATTGAAGACTTTAGGCAACTTAAAACTATGGTGAGAGGTTGGTCCGAAGAGGCACTTGTGGGCACTTTTGTGGATTGTTTGAAGCCTTGCCTGGCCAAGGAGATTAAGTTAAAGCAACTTATAATATTCCAATAGGTGATGAGGATGACAAAGATCCTAGAAGAAAGCACTACTATGGAGAGGCGCCAGTCTAAGGACATGGGAAGCAAGTTTTCTAAACCCTTACAAACCAAAGTTTCTTGGAAAGGCAAGGAGGATATGGGGGGTGCTTCTAAATCCAAGCCATTTGAAGTGAAGAAACATTCAAGGGAAAGGTCTAAGAGAGAATCAAGAAGGGCCTTTGTTTCAAATGTGGTGAAAAGTAGAGTAGAGAGCACAAGTGTAAATCGGGTCAAGCCTTTGTGTTGATTAATGTGGAAGATAGTGAGGATGATGAGGGTTGCCATGATGAATCATCAACCTAAGAGACCGATCATGAAGAGGCCGAATCTAGTGAGAACCAAGAGGAGGCCGAATTGTCCCTTAATGCCATGTCGAGGGTCCAAATGCCTACTTCTATTAGAGTGATGACATGAATTGGGAAATTTGAAATTACTTTATTAGTGAATAGTGGTTCTACATACAACTTCATCAATTCTAACATTGTCACCAAAGTTGGATTGAAACTGGTTGCTATTAAACCATTTGAAGTCAAAGTTGCTAATGGGGACAAGTTGTAGTGTGAAGGGCTAATGGGAGAAGTGAAAATGAATGTCCAAGGGGTGAGAATTGTTGCCTATCTACATGTTCTTTCATTGGTAGGGTTTGATGTGGTCTTGGGCATTGCATGGCTCAAAGGCCTTGGAAGGGTAGTGCATGATTACCACAATATGACTATGGAGTTCAAGCTTGGGTCCATAAAGAGAGTTCAGAGAGCTTTGGCAGCCAAGGAAGTCAAGTCTTGTGAGGCCATTATGTTTGAAAAATTATGCAAAGGTGGGGCACATTGCTTTGCCATTATGGTGGCCAATGAAGACTTTGTTTTTGAGATGGGAAAGAAGGAAGAAGGGAGCAAGCAAGATGAGTTTCACTTGCTGCCCAAGAAGGTTAAAGAGGTCTTGGAGGACCATAGAGGGGTTCTAGAGGTACCCACTATCTTGCCACATTCTAGGCTCTTTGATTATCGCATTATTTTGGTGGATGAGAAGAAACCACTGAATGTGCCTTCTTATCGGTATGCTCATTGTCAAAAAGGGGAGATTGAGAAGCAAGTAGATGAGATGTTAAAGAGTGGGTTGATAAGGCCAAGAACTAGCCCATTTTCTTCAATTTTGCTAGAGAGGAAGAAGGATGAATCATGGCAGTTTTGCATGGATTATAGGGCCTTGATTGAAGCAACAGTAAATGATAGATTTCCTATACCAACGGTTGATGAGATGTTGGATGAATTACATGGGGTTAAGGTATTCTCCAAGCTTGACTTATGGGCCGGTTATCGCCAAATCTGTATGAGGGAATAAGATGTCCACAAGACGGCATTTAGGACTCATTTCGGGCAGTTTGAGTACCTAGTGATGCCATTCGGGTTGTGCAACACCCCCTCCACTTTTCAAGCCGCCATGGACACAATCTTTAAGCCACTTTTGAGGTAGTTTGTATTGGTATTCTTTGATGACATCTTGGTATACTCCAAGTCCATTGAAGAACACAAAGAGCACTTGAAGATTGTGATGATGATTTTGGAAGAACACCATTTTTTCATAAAGACTTCTAAATGTGCATTTATAGAAAAAGAATTAGAGTATATTGGTCACTTTATCTCAGGAGAAAGGGTAAGGGTTGATCAAAGGAAGATTGAGGCCATGGTGGATTGGCCATTGCCTAAGGATGTTTTGGCTTTGAGGGGTTTCTTGAATTTGATCGGGTATTATAGAAGATTTGTGAAGAACTTTAGTCTCATTGCCAAGCTACTCACTTCTTTGCTCAAGAAGGACAATTTTGAGTGGATACAAGAAGCAATGGAAGCCTTTGAGAATTTAAAAAAGGCTATGAACATGACCACCGTGCTTGTATTGCCCAACTTTGAGAAGCCATTTGAGGTGTATACGGATGCGAGCAAGGAAGGAATATGTGCAGTTTTGATGCAAGATAAATGACCATTGGCCTTTATTTTCAAGGCACTTAGGCCAGTAAAGAAGGCATGGAGCACCTATGCAAGAGAGATGTTGGCGGTTGTGCATGCGGTGAAGATGTGGCAGCCTTATCTTTTGGGCCGTAAGTTTACTATTGTGACCGACCAACAAGCTTTGAGGCACCTCCTACAACAAACGATTGTCACTCCTGAGCAACAAAAGTTTATTGTCAAGCTACTTGACTTTGAGTATGAGATTGTTTATCAACCGGGTAAAGAGAACAAAGTGGCCGATGCATTGAGTAGAAGAGAATGGTGTTCAATTTTATGGGTTGTGTATGAGGAGGATGAGTCCTCTATGATGGCCTTGAGTGGGGCCAAATGAAAAGTTTGCGACAAGATTCAAGAAGCTACAAGAATTGATGTGAGAACCCTTTAGATTATTGAACTTTTGGAAGTACAAAAAGAAGGGGTAGTCGGCTTCAAGGTGAGGGATGGTCTTATCTACTACAAAGACTATATTTATGTGCCTAATGTTCCAAACTTGAGGAAGGAGATTCTTGATCACTTCCACAATAGTAAGGAAGAAGGTTATTTAGGGTGGTTAAGAACTTACATAAGAGTGAATCACTTCTTCTATTGGGAGGGGCTTAAGAAAGAGGTAAAGAAGTTAGTGGCTGAATGCGATGTGTGCCAAAAGGTCAAGTATGACACAAGACCACCAACCAGCCTCTTACAACCATTGCCAATTTCAAACTTGATTTGGGAGGACTTGATAATGGACTTTGTGGAGGGGCTACCTACTAGTGGTGGCCATGAGCTGATTTTAGTGGTGGTTGATCGACTTACCAAGTATGCACACTTTGTTCCCCTCAAGCATCCTTACATGGCCAAAAGTGTGGCTAACGCTTTCATTAATAATGTGGTGAAGTTACATGGGTTTTCGAAGAGCATCGTGACCGATCAGGATAGGGTGTTTATGAGCACATTTTGGAAGGAGCTATTTGAGTTGCAATGGAGCAAGTTGAATGCAAGTTTCTCTTACTATCCTCCAAGCAATGGGCAAACCAAGGTGGTGAATAGGACACTTGAGCAATATTTGAGAAGTTTTTTTCATGAAGAGCAAGTGAAGTGGGGGTGATTATCTCACATGGGCCAAGTATTGGTATAATACAACATTTCACTATTCCATTCAATTGAGTCATTTTGAGGTTGTTTATGGAAAACCACCAGCCACTTTAGTGAATTATGAAATGGGGACGATTAAGAATGATAAGGTGGAGAAAAAGTTGATTACTAGAGATGAGATCCTAGTGAAGGTGAAGATGGAGCTCAAGAGAGCTCAAGAAATGAAGAAGTACTATGGCCAAGGGAGGCGTGTCATCACCTTTGAAGTGGGGGACTGTGTACTTGAAGCTACAATCATATGGGCAAAAGACCTTGAGGAAGAAGCCTAGTTTGAATCTTTCCAAGAGGTATTATGGGCCTTTCAAGGTGCCAAAGAAATTGGGAGAAGTGACTTAGGAACTTCCTCCAACATCCAAGCTACATCTAGTCTTTCATGTGTCAATGCTGAATAAGCGAGTTGGGGACACTAGGCTCATCATTGAGGAGTTGCCTACCTTTGACGAAGAGGGAAGAATGCTCTTGCAATCAAGGGAAGAACTTGAGTATAGGGTGGTTAAAAGGAGGAGGAGTAGGAGGAAGGTGTGGCAAGTGTTGATACAATGACAAGGAGTGCCAAGAGAAGATGTGTCTTGGGAGGAATATGATGAGATGACATTGAGATTTTTGGATTTGATCCTTGAGGACAAGGATGTGCTTGAAGGGAGAGAAAATGTCAAGATCCCAAGGAAAGTGGCCCACGGCCAAGTTGCCAACCATGCCATGGGCCAGCCAAAGCCAACCACAGGCCAACTCATGCCATGAGCCCATCATGGGGCCCGCCCAAGATATATTTGAAATGATACCATTTTGGATTTTCCCTTTTATGTTATTGCTTTAAATGTCTTTTTGAAATTTTATTTGTATCTTTTGGCTAATTTTCTTTGTAGACTGTTTGAGTTGTTCTTAATATTTTTTGGTGCTTTTGCATTTGGACTTTTTGGATGAAATTCGTGAATCTTAAGGAGAGGGACACCACCTTGCAATTCGTGAATAGGTGGTGATTCTATTACTATCTTGTGAGTATTTCTCCATTTTCCATCCAATTATCTATCCTTATTTATATATTTTCTTGCACTTTTTGGCATATCAAACATATCCTAACCTCAACCCTCATATTATCCATTCTTCACATTATCACCTTTCCTAAAAATAACCCTTCATCCATCACCAATTGCCATAGCCAAAAATCCTTGCCCCCATAAGCAAGTCCTATAATTTAGGACCCAAACCCTATCTTCCATAAGAAACTCCTATAATTTAGGATCCAAACCCTATCTTCCATTCTTGAATCCCTAAATTCAATGAACCAACCTTAGCCTCATCCAAACTACCAATTCCCTTCCATATTTGACCTAGCCGAAAATCCTAGCCAATCTAATCACCTCCTACATTTTAGGATATTATATTCCATCTTCCAAACCCTAGCCTCACTTCACATCCAAACCCTAATCACCACCCAAGAGGCGCCACCTTTAAGGAATAATATTAAGCCGTGTCACATTTCATCATACTCACAAGTTCATCTCTTAGATCACTCTAATACATCATCACCACTACAATAATTTTTTCCACCACAAAACACCAAACCTCCATTAACCTAGGGACTCTTCATTGACATAATCATTCCAAGACACGACAAGAAGACAAGGTGCAATTGGTCATAACAAGGATATGGGAGCTAGAAGACCTTAGTGTTTGGAGACTTGACCGAGGTCTCTAACACAGTCATTTCCCTCACCCCTCAACGTAGGCCAGCCATCTTCCTCAACCCTCACCACAACCCAACCATCTTCCTCATCCCTTTCCAACGTCTCCCCTCCTCCCCCTTCCTTTCCCTTCATTGATGTCACTCTCTCATCTCTGACAAGAAGGGGACTTCGTCATCGTCACCCCTTACGAATAGGTACTCTCTCTCTCTCTCACACACACACACACTTGATCTCTCTCTCTGGGCTTTGGGAAAATAATGGGTGGGGGAGGGAGACAGGGCCTGGGGGAGTGAAAGAAAGAAAGAAAGAAAACTTAACTGGCGTAGCACGCTGATAATGTGCCACTTCAGTTTGCGAGATCATTTTTTATCCCTAATTTTTTTCTTAATAGTTTATGTCTCATCTTTCCTTCCCATGGAAGGTCTTATGTTGAAAGATCTATTATTCTCCAACATAATTTATTTCTAATAGTACCTTAATTCTAATGGTCGACTCAGTTTGACGTGATTTGCAGCCAGGCAACACTTGGGCACACTTATGCAGCTAGATGCCTAAGCGCCCCATGTTAGGGTGTGTGAATCAAGTGCTGCTTGAGTCATCAAGTTTGTTTTCCTGAGGATTAAATTTTACTTTTTAAATGATAAGTGGCACTCAATGTTTGATGCTAACATACGTCATTTTAAAAGATTATAAAGAGCAAACAAATGGAAGGATTAATTTGATCAAAGTTAAATGTATAGAGAGTAAAAAGTTCAACATTAAAATATAGTGACTAATCTTTTTAAAAGACAAACCATATGGACTATTTTAGTATTTAATCCAAACCAAAATTTAAGAAAGGAGTAATACAATCAACCTAGAGATTTTAGGAACGAATTACAAAATTATTTGAAGAGCCTCTTTAAAATCTAAAACTATGCTAGGGCTAGCAAACCTAAAGGTATGAACTATAGATTACTTTTGTTACAAATTGATCCTACTACAAACTCTTTGTACTTCCAGAAAACCCAACTTGCAACCTCGACAAACGACCGATTTGCCACCTACCGCATAGTGACTCTAGAGTTAAACCTTTAGTCTGTTTTTATATGGATCAACTTGAGGTAAGAACTTATTTTGCTTCAAATTGCAACTTCAGTGACTATAGGCATTTTTGTGGTTTGGTATAACGAAAACTATCATGAGGCAATTATGTTACTGTAGGCATTTATGTGATTTGGTATAATGAAAATAATCAAGGAGAGATTATCTTGAGCATTCAATATGTGATCATAATTTTTCTCTCAATGAAGATAATATTGGAGCTATTAGGGCCTCTGTTTACCCTTGAAGTCGTGCATAATAAGCTATATATAGGTGGGACTTCTTTAGGCTATTAGAGACTTCAAATCCAAGTCAAATTGTGTTTCACGTTATTTTTGCTCGAGCCAATGTCGAAACCAACATTAAGCGAACCCTATGTCCAATTTTTCACTTGAGCAAAGGCCAAGCAAATTCTTTGTCTAGTTTTTCATTTGAGCCAATGCTGAGCTATTTTAACTTGGTAAACATTAGAATTTGAGTATCTTCATAAAACATGAATTCATCTAGAATTGAGTCTTCTTTCCAATCCCTCCAAGTTCTCCTTAGTCCAATGTTAGCATAAGAAATTATGACTACTTTATTCTAATAGTTTGGTCTCACAAAATCTTGCAGATTTGTAATCATTGAGCTTAGTTCAATGAATAGTTAACCCCTTAATTGTGACTTTAAGTTATAGCTAGGTAAATTTGAAAGTTTGGTAGAGAATTGAGTAAATACAATATTCTCTCCACTTCAGGTTGAGGAACCACTTACAAAATTTTTATGAAATAAACTTGTGTCACGTAGGGTTGTTGGGCAAAAACATGCTCTCGGCCCACCTGGCATCTTTGCTCAGCCCTTACATTAAGCAAACGAGCAAGTGGTTTTTTTTTTTAATAAAATTTAGTATGCAGGAAGGGCCCGAGTGTGGATCACAACCCACCTACATGCATATATGCATTATATAATTTTTTATTTCATTTTTAAATATATATATATATATATATCAAAATGACATCGTTTAGGTAATTTTTCTCCCTACACGATACCGTTTAGACCAAGTATGTATAACATAAATCTACCCCCATTTCCTCCTCTCTCCCTTGTCTCTCGAATCGCTTTGATGCTCTTCAGCTGACAATGCGTAGTTGTCATCACCATCACTGTGATGCCCCGACTCCTACGTACTGAAACACGAGACTCGTGACATCGGAATGATGATAACACAGGTCACACATCCCAACGATAAGTGCCAAGTGTGTGTACATGCAGAAAGTGTACAACAAAAACGCAGCGGATAAATTAAAGTTAAATCAACTAAGTACCAAAATTTTAACGACGAATTTACTTGAATAAAACGTTTAAAAAAGTTATACAATTATCCCAAAAAATATAATACAAAGACTGAAACACATAAACGAGGGGGAAACAAATCCCATAATCCCAAGTGACCATGTGTCACTTCTCCAATGGAGTCGATCCCTCAGGCTCCACATCCTCATCATCAAAATCTATGGTACCGCAGAGTAAGGAATACCACATAAAATATGAATCTCAGTAAGTAACAACCCAAACAACCCAAGAGATAAAAATGCATTAATGCAACCAAACAACATGCGTGCATATGATGAAATATGCATTAGACCCAAAACATCATTTTTTCCAAAAATGAATATTTTCCAACACACGCCAAAATCTCATTTTGGCCCAAAACATTCAATTAAAACATTTCCCGCCATTTTCCTTGAAAATGGCCCAAAACAATAATCCACCATTTTCCCAGAAAATGATTCACATAAAATCATTTTATCCTAAACTTGCCATTTTTCCAAAAAATAGCCTAATATCCATTTACAGTATGCACCATGATCTCCCCTAGGGACCATCTACACACCCATGCTCCATTCGTCACACCGCGGGTAACGACCGTGCGAGTGACTTCGTATCGAGCTATGCCCAGTTTCGCGCCCAGTGCGTTCGTGGCCAAGCATCATCTAACCCCCGCTAGTAAGAGGGGCCACGGCATCAGCACGAGAGCGTTACCATCTCATTCGATCCCGTTGTCTTCTAACAACAACCCAGGAAACGTCACTCAGTATATTTCGCTTCCGAGTGACCAGAGGAGCTCCACCGAGATAATACCCCATCTTGACTTGGGGTCGTGATATAAATGCACTTAAAAACCATTTCTCACATGAAAACCCAATTTCCAATTAAAACGTGAACATGCATGCAATTATGTGAAAACTCATTTTTAATTTACAGACATGAACGTGCGTGCAATTATGCAATGATAAATGACACCACACAAATCTTCATAGCCAACAGATCTCAGTATAATCCAATCACACAAACAACTCTATCCTCCAATCCAATCGACCCCTTTACTCTTAGGACCTAGTCTGCGGTACAACCAACCAATTTATAGTAAACATGAGTTAGCACAAATATACATTTAAATATCAAAAGTTCTTTAAGAAAATACTTACAAAGACGAAAGACAACTTTGGAAGATCGAGGATGACGCCAGAACTGGCAGAGCAGCGGTGGGCGGAGGATACCCAGCAACGGCTGTGGGTCTCAAAGTGGGAATTTCGAAGGGGATTTACGAGAGGCTTGGGTTGGTCATGGAGGGGCTCATGGAGGTCAATGGAGTTGATGGTGGTGGCTAGTGGCCATGTGTAACGCCCCAAACCCGGGTGGCTTGGAGAATTACTACTTGTCACTCATAATTATGTCTCCCAACACATTCGAAGAATAATCTCCAAAAACTTCATAAATGAAATCAATCTCAAATCTTCTCAATAATCTCATTACAAACTCTACACAATCTTTAATGCAATAATAATAAATCAAAGGGGTCTATAACCTCCCGGTAGTCATAACAACCCAACCAATAATTTCATAAATCTCACTGAAACCCAAGATATTACTAAAACTCAAAGAGATTAAAACTAAGAACACTAGAAGTCCTTCTTCTACCAACATCTCCTCAGCTTAAACACAAACAGCAATCTAATCCAGGTCCTCATTTGGACTCTCCACATCATCTGAAAAATATTATAATGATAGGGGGGTGAGTTATCAACAACTCAGTAAGCAGAAATCATATGCTAGCGTGCAAACATGAGCATTTACAAAGTATTACATGCAGAACAAAATATTTTTCAGACTTATCATGCAGAACAGAACATATTTTCAAAAGTAACAGAGCGATGGTTTTAAGACACGTACAACCCATAATACTTTGGCATAACATAAACTGAGTATCATCATCAGATCAAAACAGAGCATCAAACAGAGCAGAGACCATGTTTCACCCCCGTGGTAGGGTTGTGCTAACCCCGGTGGCCAAACCAGGCAGAGACAGAGGTGAAATCTTTCCTTTATTCTTCTCGGAGCCCCGAGTGTGCACACAGGAAAGACCACAATAAAACCACTTTGTTTCCAAAGTGGGTGCACTCAGAGACAGAGAAGTTGGTACCAACCCAAACAGAGCAGAGCATAACAGAGCAGAGCAGAGCAAAGCAGAGACAGAGTCAGATACGAAAACCAGTACACCATGCCAAAGGTTTTCAGATATTATATCAAAAAATTACAGAGTACCAAAACAGAATCAGAACAGTTTACACACGCTGAACACAAAAGCCAGAACAAATAAATGCACAACTTTTCATATTCCCAATATCGCTCTTTTTCCAGATTTCAGAAACCACATGACAAAATTTAGCTCATGTCTACACAATGCATGTCAGAATATAATTTTCCTTTTTCACACAGATTTCATGAATAATGCAGATAAGTGACGGAGGTTGATCTTTGTTTTCATAAGTTCTCAACACAACACAAATTATGCAAGTTTTCATAAAATCAACCTCAGTCTTATTAGCTTGTATAAAACCCAGCATAGGAACCCCGCTTACCTGACTCCTGCAGCGCATTATCTATGACTTGAATACAGTCTCTATCCATCTCGTTACCTATTCATAAAAATAATATAAACTAAACATTAAAGTCCAATAACACAAAATTGATCTTAGATAACTCAAGACCCAAACTCTAGATCATAATTCAGCAAGTTTAATCAAACTCCAACAGCCAAATAACAATCCGGACAGCCCTCACTTCGACCCAAAATATTCTATACCAATCTCAGTATTGTCCAATACAAGCATAAAGACCAATGCCAATTCAAATTCCAATAACTCACACTTATTCCAACAGTTCGCAGTCCCAAACAATTACTAACAATTTAACCAACACTAAACAAAGCACACTTCTTCCCATTCACAACTCCATAACAGAAAATATAAACTAATACCTCCAAAAATTAAACTGCACTCGACAAAGAAAATTAATTCCCCTCTAAATATTCTCTCAACCATCAATCCAATCGACCCCCCTTACTCCTCGGACTCAGTCCGACACAACCAACAACTTCACAGTAAAAATGAATTAGCGCATAAATACATTTAAATCTCAAAAGTTCTTTGGAAAAAAAATACTTACAATGCTATAATATAATTTTTGAAAGATCACGGAGGTGCTAGAAGCGGCAACGCAGCAACAAAACAGTGCCAAATGCACTGTGGCCGTGGGTCTCAAAAATCCACTTTTGAACGGGTGTAAACGAAGACCCGAGATTGATAGGGTAGGGCTTAGGAATGGCGATGAGGCTAGTGGTGGTGGTGGTTGGCCGTGGGTGGCGGCGAAAAAGGCGGTTGAAGTGCAAAAACACCCAAAACGGAAATGTTGATGGTGGGGCTTCACCGGTGACAGATCGGAGGTGGGGTTGGGTCCATTGGTTTGCTAGGAGGTCGAGGATGATGTGGTGAGAAGATGGTGGCCGGAGGTGGCGTGACGGCGGTGCAGCGGTGCAAGGAATGCCGTGGCTTCGTGTGGTGCGTGGAGGCTAACGGTGGCGCGGCTGGGGCTGGAAATCGGAGGGGGAGGTCGCCGGTGGGTGGGGGTGCTGGGAAGCCGGGCGGTGACGACCACTGCCGGCGCACGGCGGCGCTAGGGGCGAAGGAAGAATCAGACGGAGAGAGGGAGGGGGGTTTGCGGCGCGCGGGAACCGGTTGCGGCGCACGGAGGAGATCGGCCAACTTTGAGGAAAAGAAGCCGTGGGAGAGTGAGAGAGAGTGTGGTGGCTATGGGTCACGGTGGGGCATGAGATTGGATAAGGGAGGTCACCGGTGGATGGGGAAGCCGTTGGTGGTGGTGCGGTGGCTAGACGACGGCGGCAGAAAGGGGAGAAAACTGTGGGGCTTGATGAGCTTTGTGGGAGTGAATGGCGGCGAGTTAGGGGTTGAGCTTGATGGAGGATGATGGCCAGCTAGAGGGGAAACTGTTGTGGGGGGTGGTGGGAGGTGCATGGCGAATCAGTGAGTGTTGAGCCCGCTCGGGCTATACACGGCTAGGAGAGAGAAAGAGGGAGTGTGGGGGGTGGTGGCTGGGGTGGGTGAGGTCGCAGAAGGGGGGTGGAGCTGGTGGGCTGGGTGGTGAGGTCCGGTGGTGGCGCACGGCAGCGCTGAGTGGAGAGAACCGAAACACACGGTGAGAAACAGGGGAGGGGGCTCGCGTGGGTTGGGAGGCAGGGGAGGAAAAGGAAGGAAAAAGAAAGAAGAAAAGAGAAAAGTGAAAAAGAGAAAGAGAAAAAAGAAAAAGGAAGGCAAATAAATGAGATCCAATTTTTTTTATTTTAGGTCTTAAATTGATTCAACCAAAATGATTTTAAAACGATAATTTAAATAAAATTAATTTAAATTCAGTGATTAAGTAAAATAAAATAATAAAATTTAATAATAAATTAATTTAAAATAAAGAATATTTAAATAATAATTAATAATTAATAACAATAAAACACATTGAATTAAATTTTCTAGTTAAAAGTTATAAAATAATACCATATAAATCATCTAAAATTTATAACAAAAAAGCCCATAATCTTAAAAACTATAATAATTACTTAATCAAAATACACGTAAATACATGATATTATAACCACTGTCGCTCAATTATCACTCTCAACCCTCGAGTAAGAATCTCCCTTGTTCTAACTTCTCTCTAATCTTTTCATTCTGCTGACTTCCCCCTCGTTCTCTGTTGCCATTGGGCCCGTAGGCCAGTCCGCCCCATGATATCCAGATAGAGTCACTTACGTACATACCCTTGTAGGTTGAGGTTGGGGCCCAGTAACCAAACTAACCCCTTGCCCATGCAAGGTCAGGGGCCTTGGCTGAGGGTCGAGTGGCACCCCTCAGACTTGTGTCCTTTTCCCTTTTGCCCTCTCATTCTTAAACATTATAGTAAACTACTTGATATAGATGCAACACAGACACTTCCAAGCGATAATTTAAGACTACAACCACTATTACACAATACATTACAACTGCCATCGCACAACACATCACAAAAACACCTTTACATAAAACATGTCCTACTACGTACACATGGTCCCAAGCACTTTATGATAGGAACTTTGGATGGTTAATACTAGTGAAATAGTTTATGAATAGTAGTGAAATTATGCGACCTAATTGAAACTTTTGGGATTGGGCTTTTAAGTTATTGCTTAAACCTAACTCGGTGGAGCGTTTGTGGCTTTTTAGAGTCTAGGCTTCTCCTACCCGATTTTCAGCAGATAACATGTTAAAAGTATGGTCGCTCCAGTTACGTACCCCATCCTACTCCTTTTATTCAAAAAAGATAACTTTAATATCGTTTAGAAGATCGAAAAGAATTTGTGGATTTTATGTACATGTACTTCTCCATCTTAATTATTTTTTAATATATCCAGTGATCATATATGTTGATGTAGTACATTTAAATAGTTTTGTATGTCAAAAATATAAATGAACAACTTCTTTGAAGTGTTTCATATCATTATCGTCAATACTATATGACAGATGATGAAAAAATTTAGTAACCATGAATAACATTACTCATCATTATTATTATTATTATTATTATTATTATTGTTGTTGTTGTTGTTGTTGTTGATGTTATTATTAGTATTGTTTATACTTTCGCGGGGAGCATAAACTTTTCTGAACACTTTTGTTTTTCTCCTTTGTGCTTTCGGTACTTAAAATAGTTTGCGTGTGCCAAGATCTTAACATAATGCTTTCCTTCTGACATTGTTATTTAGCTCATGAAGTGGAAGGCGTTTTTCAGAAAATAACCCCATATCTTTTTTGATGACCTCTTTGGTAGAATTATATATTTTCCATTATTTTCCCTTCAATTTGCATATATGTATATATATAGAGTAATGTTACGTACAGTCGTAGAATGTGTAAATACTATACAGTCGCTTAGAAAAAGAGTGGAGTCCATTATTAAAAAATTAATCTATTTTCATGTGAATCCCATATTTATTCACTTTTTTCAAAGCGACTGCACGACGCTTGCACACTCACGACTGCAACTATCATTTCTCATATATATATATATAGGATATATTTAAGTATATATATATATATATATATGTATGTATAACGAACATATAGTTGGGTAAGAACTAATTAAAAAAATGAAATACAACAAAAAATTAATTAAAAAAAGGATGAAGAACCATAAAGTATGTTAGAGAAAGAATAATCGAAAGAGCCATATATAAGACATTATATATTCCTTCGCTTCACTTTTTAAAAAATGAAGCGAAGGAATATATAATGGAAAATAATTAGGAAAGAACAAAAAAAGGTAGAATTACGTACGGTGTGAAAAGCAACGTGGAACAAACCTTGCTTTGATATCCAAGTCTAGCGGGGCCTATCTCATGGAGTATGGTAAAAGACAACCATTTTTTAATATGTTTTTTTTTTTTTTTTTTAAATTGTTTAAATGGATGATATTTTTTGTAAAACAGCGTCATGAAAGTATTATTACATATCAAACAAAGCGCTGGTTTGAGTATTAATCTACACACGGTCCCCACCAGCACGGTGTCATAAGTGTCATCGGCTGCTGCATGCATGCATGCTATATATATATATCAATTCTGTCTGGGCTCCCTAGCTTGGTACTAGCTCTAGAATAGTAGTCGTATACGTTGAATTAGAAAGGAGATCGGGAACAATGGATCCCATGTTGATGACAGATGATCTAATCGTTCCAGAATTGGGGAACGTTTTGATCGAAAAGGCCATGAAAGGGAGATGGGGTGAAGTCGTCGATATATGTACAGAAAACCCATGGTCTCTGGTGACCGGAATCACCAGCTTGGAGGACACACTGTTACACCTAGCTGTCTGCGGCGGCCAAGAGGAGACGGTCCGAAAACTCACATATATTATCTGTGAACAGCCAAATCACGAAATGCTATTCAGGTTTAAAAATGAGAGAGGGAACACCGCTCTCCACATCGCTGCACTAATGGGGAATGAGGCTCTGTGTAAGTGCATAGCATGTGTTGATTCTTCATTAATCGGACAACGTAACTATGAGGGAGAGACTCCTCTTTTCACGGCAGTGCTCTTCGGTAAAAAACAAGCTTTCCAATGTCTCTACGATTTGTGTCCCGCAAATGAGCGTTACAGTTATTCCAGGAATAAGCGTGGTGACACGATTCTTCACTGCGCCATTTCTGGAGACCATTTTGGTGAGTAATATTAGAAAAGAGTAATTTTACATATAACTGTGAAGTACGTAACCGTCGTATAATCGCTTTGAAAAATAGTAGAGTTTATTATTAAAAAATTAATTTTTTTCATGTGGGCCTCATGTTTTATTCATTTTTTTCAAAACGATTACGAGACGATTACGCAATTCACGGTTGTTAGTATATTTTCTCATTAAAAGATTCTATTTAATTGATAAGACGAGATTTAATTTATTTTAAAATATTAAATTTTGTAATGTCAATTAAATAGATAAGGTGTACTTTACCTACCGCTTTCTATGTAGATTGACAAAATATTCGTATAGATTAATAAATAAATATTACATTAATGCTTCGAACGTTTTTTACATGTCGACAGATTTGGCATTGCTAATAATTGAGTTGTATGAGGAAGTACTGGTAAACGCTGTCAATGAGGATGGAATCACACCTCTCCATCTACTAGCGGACAAGCCTTCGGCTTTCCCCAGCGGCAGCCGCCTTGGAGTTTTCGATCGAATCATTTATCAGTGTATGTACATATGATCACCAAGTCAAATATATACCTCTTCAATTTGTTTTCCTTTTTATTTTTTTTTTCATTAATTAATGTCCGCATTCCATTATATATATATAAGTTTGCAATCAAACGCTAATTTATAAATTGATGTGTTATATATATATATATATATATATATATGTACTTTATAATAAAAATAATTTTATAATCTGATATACTACATCAAACTGGTACATCAGTTTATGAATTTACTTTATAAATTAAATCTGTTTATGACTAAAATATTTCTTATATATATAAATATATGTTTTTGTTGTACACGGTTTTTATTATTATTAATATTGGATTATAATATATCGCATTCAGTCATGTTAATTTGTAGACTTATTTTTTTTAAAATATATATATATATATATATTTATAGAATAACAAGAATGACAAATGATATGTGTAATGTGGGGATGATGCATGAGTAGCTTTTCTTTTTTGTTGTACATGCATGATATTTATTATTATCCATTCCGTACTGAATTATCGGATTTCTCGGTCTGGTGGGATATAAAACATATTTTTTTGTCTGCATGACATCAATGTCGGATTATAATCATTCATCTTATCCGTTGTTGTTACTTTGAAAGGCATATATGCTGACGAGCACAAGGTGATGGAACCGGATGATCATTTTTTCCAGCGCTCTATGCAACCGATAGATCAAAGACTTCCCGCCCACGAAAGGAATCCAAATAATTATCCTGAGAACTACAGAACATGCAACGACTTCTATCGATTGTTTTGGAATTTCTTTACATTTTGTATGTAACTCATCATTTTTCTTCTCTCTTTTCTTAACATGCTGGTAATTAATTTTCTTACAGTTAATTTACAATATATATCGGTTTTAATTAGCATGTTTGGTGGAAAATCTAGCTAGTGATCATGTTGTAAATGAACAAAGTTATTGATCATGAACAACTCGAGCTTAATTAACTTGTAAAAACTTGACTCTGCCCCCAACATTTTATTAAAATAGTACTCAAATGTCACAATTTAATATATAGAAATCTAAGAGTGATCGATCGAATTGTATATATGTCTAATAATGTGATAAATGTGGCTTAAATCCCTACGAATGTCTCAAAAAATACAACGACCCTAGCTCTATATATATAAGGAACAACTTTTTCTCAAATCCGCTTAAATATATATTTCATGTTGAAGATCAGGGCGCGCATGCATGCAGTTTTTTGTTGATTTGATTCATTTGCTAGCTACAGATGCATGCTCATCGGTTAGTACTGACCGAACCTCTTGTTTCTCCTCATGAAGTACGACTCGCAATGGGAATAAATGTTGGAGTACAGACCGATGAAGAGAACCCTCAAACACACGCAGGAAATCAAGGCAAGCAATGCAGTATATATATATATATATATATATATATATATTATAATAAGTACTGATTATCTAACTGTAAATAGTAATTTTTTTGTTTTTTCATTAAATTTTTTATTTTTCTATTAAATCATTATGTCAGGTGCACCTGGGACTAACGCACCCGAGGCCGTTCCCTAGTGTGTGTGTGTCTATATATATATATATATATATATATATATATATATATATAACTTTTGAGATTTGTTATTTTGGCACGAGAAATGGTCAATTTATTGAAAGAATATTTATAAAAACAAAACTCATAAATTAATTGACATGTTTTGATATTATTATTTCATCATCAAATCTATTTTATAATTATAAAAAAACTGATAATCTGTAGTAAGACAACAAGCTGTAACAATGCGTGGATAGTTGTAAAATTATTTTCTTTTCATAATTCTATTATTTATAGGCCTAATAGATACATGATAAATTACTTTTATCTTCCGCAGAATCCAATGGCGCTACCATTAATGAAGCAGCTTGGAACCGTCGATTTTTTCCAGCTAATTATAATGACGTTTGCTGCAATTTTATCAAGCTTGCAAACAGGATAGTGTTGATCGTTCTTGGAGGAGGTGTGTGATGATCTGTAGAACTAACTACTTCTATTGGATTGTTCACAAAGATTTTGGAATTAATTAATGCATTTCGTACCCTTTTAGAATTAATTACCACTTCTATAACTTGTGAACCTATCATCTAATACCACGATATACCACATAATGAGATGATAAAATAATGATGAAAAAATAGATGATGAATAAATTTACTATATATATAATTATCTATATATATATATATATTATACTTTTATAAAATAGCATTATTTTTTTTAATGTCTTATATTTTAAAGTATTGTCTGTATTTACGACGTTAATGATTAGGAATTCCCACTATAAGGAAGATATACAAGGAGAAACGGCAGCACACACTGTCAATTCAGATCATGAACAAACTTTTACAGGGTGTTAAAATGTCCGAATATTATCACGCTGGGAAGAAGCCCTCACAACCGTCAGATAAAGCCAAAGATACACCAGGAAAAGAGTATGATCAGCAGGAAACAAACCCATTCTATGCGCATGATGCTCATGATTCTGAGGCTGAAAACACAGAAGGTACGTATAACGATCCACGATCACTCATATATAGTTCTTTCTGATATATATGCGTACAAATTAAGTTCCCAATTACCTGAGATCCAACTTTTTCCCTGCTTATAAAGGACCTCATCATGATGCACGTTCTGTAATTGGTAGCCACTGCAGTTTGTTCTAGTTGATAATGCAGGTGTTAATCCATTCATGTCACAATCATTTCATGATCTTTCTTTCAAGAAGATCAGTGTGATCTTTCTGCTCCCGACAACTCTGCGTCTTCCGTTAATTAAGTAGACTTATACGTACTGATCAGCTATATTAATTGGATATATTTTTTTGGATTAAACTAATTTCCTTGTAAAAACTAAGAAGGGGTGGGAGGAATTAGCGGTGGCACAGGAAGGAAACATGAAGCTAGCAGCCAGCAAACCAATTCTACCGGAGGGATTAATAAAGATCAGCCCCTTGCGGATGGTAAGTAGTACTGTACCTAATTTCCAATTCCAAACTGCATGAGTCGACTCAGACGAGTCCCTTTATCCAAGATTGTTAAAGGATGCTTGAGAAATGAGATCATGAGATGAGAATTTTATCAATAATAATATGGTTGTGAATAGTAGTTAGCTAGATAGTTTTAGTTTATAAGTATTTATTGGGTTTAGAAAGAAAAAGTTGAATAAAAAATATTATAAAGTTAAATATTATTAGAATATAAATTTTTAATATTATTTTTATCTTGAGATTTGAAAAAGTTAAATTGTTTTTTGTTTCAAAGTTTGGGTAAGTTGTAATGATTAATTTAAAAAAGTTATAATTAAAAGTTTGAAAATTTTTGTGTTTAAATGATGTTTGTAAAGTAAATGAGATGGGAGGGAAATTGTTTACAGACGTAAATGTTGTTGTATGTTATTGTTAAAGTACTAAACGTTCGCGTTAATATATAGCAAGGAAGAAAATAACGACGAAAAATGAACCCGAGACAGCCATATTAATCGCTGCTAGAAATGGTGTTGCCGAAATTGTGGAGAAAATTCTGGAATTGGTTCCGGTTGCCATACACGATGTGAATGCAGAAAATAAGAATGTAGTGCTGTTGGCAGTAGAGAACAGGCAACCCCATGTATATAATCTGTTGATGCATAGAAATATCCTGAATAGAGACAGCGTGTTTCGTGTAGTGGATAAGAAAGGGAATAGTGCCTTTCATCTCGCGGCAAAGCTTGCAGCCTATAATAAGCCTTGGCTAATTCCTGGGGAAGCCTTGCAAATGCAATGGGAGATGAAGTGGTATGAGGTACGGTATAGTACATACAAGAATCGAATACACACATGCACATACACACACAGATCAGACACATAAAACATAAATGCTTGGCTTCATGCAGTTTGTGACTACGACCATTCCTTCCAACTTCGTTCCCCGCCACAACAAGAAGGGCAAGACCCCTGAGGAAGTGTTCATCAAAACTCACAAGAACCTTGTCAAGAAAGGTGGTGAGTGGTTAACCAAGACCTCCCAATCCTACTCTGTCGTCGCAGCACTCATAGCCACTGTGGCCTTCTCCACCTCCACCACAGTGCCTGGAGGCGTCAAGGAGGATACCGGCATTCCAACGCTGGAAAACGAACCCGAATTCCACCTCTTTGCCATCTCATCACTTGTTGCACTCTGCTTCTCGGTCACGGCCTTGGTCATGTTCCTCTCTATCTTAACATCACGACATCAGGAGAGAGACTTCGGAAAGGACCTGCCTAGGAAGCTTTTGATAGGTTTAACGTCGCTGTTTGTTTCCATAGCTGCGGTATTGATTTCGTTCTGCTCGGGACATTTCTTTGTGGTACAAAATAAGCTGAAGTATGTAGCATTTGCAGTGTATGCAGCGGCGTGCCTGCCAGTAACTTTTTTTGCTGCAGTGCAGTTTCCGCTATATTTTGATCTTATACATGCTACCTTTACGAAGGTGCCACGACGAAGCTATACGGCAACTCTCTAATTAATGTCCCTTTTTCCATTTCACGTTTCTTGTCTTCTTTTTTCTTTCCCATAAAGAGAGATCAGAGAATTTGGTGTGTGATCTGTTTTTGACAAAAAAATAAATAAATAAAAGAATAATCGTTTGTCATATGTATTAAAATAATGGACTAGATTTCTCTTTCTAGACGTTGTTCTGTCTCACAAAAATCGTCCCTTCGTATCATTGATAAAGAATGAGTTTTCGCATTTATATTGAACCTCTTACTGAAAAAAACTACCAGCATATATTGCAACTGCTGACAGCTTGTTTTTCTTAAAATTAAAAAAGAAGGAAAAGGCAAGTCGAGTGTGTTAAGAATATAATAGAAATAATTAAATCTACCTCTGTCTAGTTATCAGTTTAACTTTTTTAGACAAGTAGTAATTTCACATGGTATCAAAACAGAAGTCCTAATGAGTTTTATAATTAAACACTGACTGGTTTTACATTTTATTTCATTTAACTAAATATTTCACATACTTTATATGTCCGCTAATTAAATGAAAGCCTAGCCCATAGTTCGTGAGGGAAGTGTCAAGAATATAAACTTTTAGAGTAAGTGGTGATTTCATATAGTGTTTAATTTCTAACTCATAAAAAAATAAGGAAAAACAACTGGCTAGAGAAATTTTGTCTACACATGACGTACGTGGCGCATGAAAACATCATGTTTTGGTAGATGCAAAAGGCAAAAATATAAGTTTTGCAATTGTTAGGCGCTGCTAATTAAGTTTTGTAACTACGTAGGTGCTCTAGATCATGATCAGTCATTTTATGAACTTATATAGCTTAATTGCATTCATACAAATGGATGATGATTTATACGTTTTGACTCAATTTATTCTTGAAATGATGTTGTGAAGCATTCATAATTAAGAAGCTTATGAAGAAGGAAAAATAATTAACCTAATTAACAAAGTTAATGGGTAGTGGATGCCATATTTAAAGAGTATTATACCCTAACAATCGATCGAAACACCTATGGCGCCAAGTTTCGTTACACGAATAATTTGGATAACCATGAATACTACTAATGCCATGGACCCAACATCGGCTACCATGAGCACTGGTGTTGGGTTTGTGAAGCCTGGTTTGTTAGTGTGTCTAACCGATTTGATGACCCGACTCGATAATGATGCGTTATGATTTTTAATTTGAGGATTTTCAAAGAGGTTTGGGCCATGGAGCACAGGCTAGGGCCTATCAACCCAAGCTGAAGCGAAGCGCCAGACAGATAATTCGCTCAAAAGTTGTGCAATAGGTAACTTAAGCAAAGCTCAGACAGAGAGTTTGCTCGAGACTCGCTCGACAGGTTGCTCAAGCAAAATTTGAACAGAGAGTTCACTCGAGGTGGGCTTGACACTTCACTTGAGCGAATAACCAGAAAATAAAAATTAGGATTTATGTCGTGTGACACTATAAGTATGTACTTAATGAACAGTATAACCGGTTTTGAACATTGAAATTTCGTCCCAAATTATATTTTGTGATTCCATAGTATAGTAAAATCTTCTGCAGCTCTGTGGACGTAGGCATGTTCCTAAACCACATTAAATTTGTGTCGTGTGATTGATTGTTTGTTTATTCTTCTGGTTTAATTTTTGTTTTCTGTCATCATTTTTCACAACAATTGGATCCTCCCATGGTAAGCTAGTAATTTCTTTAAATAATAAAATTCAAGTGGGGAAAAATGGCCTCATTTCATTATAAATTTCAGAGTAATATTGTGATTTAACCTCTTATTTGATTATATATAAATCGTCATTTTTTTCTTATTTATCTTTCCCAGAAAAATCATTCAAAAACACATTTTCATTTTCTTGTTATAACTTTTTAATTGTCATCTAGATTTCTTAAATACTCTATTATTATCATTAATTTTGAGAAATGTTTTTTATATATTTTTTGTCATTCTCAATCATAATTTTTTATATGACAAAACTTAGAATAAATAATAACATACCTTATTTTTATTATCATTACTTTTGCTATTTTTATTTACCAAGTGTATTTTACACATGTCAATTGTATCTTAGATGTACTCTAGGGTTAATTATTTTTCCATAGTATAAATACATTGTATTTTACTTACTTTTAATTTTCATGCACACAATATTCTCGTATTCTCGAATACACAAGAATCTTCTAGGTCTTTTACTTTGTTATGGTATCAATTGCTTTACTCTTCCATGGCGCCGACTCAACCTAATCTTTCTGATGAAGCTATCGGCCCGTTCTTTCTTAATCGACGATAACTATTACACATGGTCTCGATCTATGACCAAGGCTCTCTCTGTAAAGAACAAGTTAGGGTTTGTCGATTATTCAATTCTCAAGCCTTCATATCAGACCAATCCTCTTCTTTCTCCATGGCTACGCTACAATAATATGGTGATTTCTTGGCTCCTTTACTCCATTTCGCCTGATATTTTTGCTAGTATTTTGTAAATCACTACTACGTATGAGATCTGGACCGATTTTAAGGAACGTTTCTCTCAAAAGAACAATCCTCGTATTTTTTAGTTCAAAAAATCCATTTCAACCCTCTCTTAATGACAGCTTTTGAAGAGTTCTTACTTTACTTGCCTGAAAGTTCTTTGGGACGAGTTGGCGAATTACAAACTTATTTGACGCAGTACAAAATTTAGATTAATTATGACGGCTAGTTTCAACAGATAATCGAGATATGGAAGACAAGAGAATCGCCCAAACCAAAGAGAAAACAACTCTGTGTTTAACTGAAAAATTATCGAAACTCTGAATTGTCCAACAAACCCACAAATTGGGCTAAAAGTACTATAAATCCGAAATATCATAATTTCACTAAAAATAGACAAATCTCAATAAACACACTAAAAATAAATACTTAATTAAAGAAGCAATTTGCCAAAAGTATGACCAAAATCGGGTTCAAAATCACTTCCTAATCGAGAAATGAAATATTGTCATAAAGGTAAAAAATATCTAAAATTATGGATTTGAAAGGAAAACATATGATTTTGGGCTCGAAAACAATGCGCACTAAGCATAGTTGGGTGACAACGGCGTGAGCATTGAAAAACACTTCCGAATTCAGATCATATGCGAATCCAATACATGTAGCCAAAGTTATGATCAAAATATCGATACATGCTCAAAGCTACCCCTAATAAAGGAAAAATCACTATTTCTTGTTGTCCTTACACTGATCTATCGTCTTGAGGTAGTTTAGCGCCATCAACATGTAATCTGACAGCTCAGCATTAGCTGACTTGGATCCTCTTGCATTAGTCACCTTGGGTTGGCAAAAATTTCCTCGTGTTCACAGTAGCATCATCAGGATCCACAAAACAAGGGCTCAAGTGTTTCACAATGAATACATCAAAGGTCTTCAAATGGTTGGGTAGGTGCAACCTTTATGCATTATCATTGATCCTTTGAAGAACCTCACAAGGTCCAATTTTCCGCTCTTTCAGCTTATTATACACTACAATAGGAAATGAATCACAAGTTAATATTGCACGAACAAAATCACAAATATTAAAAAATACCTAATGATGATGAATGGCCTGAGCCTTGTACTTGATATTACTCTCGTGGATGACCAGCTTCACTTGCTCATGGATATCGCTAAGATGTTCTGCCATCTCATTTGCCTTGTGATTCAAACGACCAATACGTGGAATAGGACCTAAGTTAAGCACACCCGACAAATTCTGGCCATAAACAATCTCAAATGGGCTTAGTTGTTCGTTTTGTTCTTGGATCAATTATAGGAAAATTCTACTTGTGAAAGAGCCAGATCCCATTGCTTTGGTTTATTCACTGCCAAACTCCTCAAAAGGCTACCCAAACTCTGATTCACTATTTTTGTAAGGCCCAGGCGTTGTGAGGCCCGAACCATGTTTGAAGGCCCAGCCCGTTTCCTGGAGGTGTGCAAACGACGCCGTTCGGGGTGAGTAATTTATTCCTCAGCTCCCGAATCCCTTTCCCTCTTTTTCCCGTATTTCAGTTTCTCTGTTTTGGTTTCTCCCGCAACTCTCTCCCTCCCACGTCTCCTTCTTTTCTTTTCGGTTTCAATTTATTTCTTGTTGCTGCGTTAATCTATGATTTCCGATTCTCATGCCCTAAGCTTCCTCAAGTTCGGTTTCTCTCATGCGTTGCATCTGTTCTGGTGGGTTGCCATCTACTACATTTCTCTATGCCTCTGCATTTTTACATTTCGGTCTTCCTATGCAACACAGCGTGCATCACTTCTCATCCCTCCATTTTCGACTGGTAAGAGTTCCATCTTCATTCCTTTGATTTTCGGTCTCCTCTGCTGTAGCGTGATCATGCAAATTCTTCTTAGTATTTATTTTGATTTTCCTCATCTCTGCAGTTTTGTGTTGCCGAGAGTTTGAGTTTGCGTTTTGTGGGTTCTTGGTTTGTTCTTCGTGTAATCCTTGAAGCCACTGCTGGAGATTTTAGTTTCCGTAGGTAAGTTTTCTTGTCTCAGTTTCTTGCGTGCACACACACACACACACTTCCACATCTAGTCTTTTTCATTGGGATTTATGGATCATGTGATCATTTTAGAATAGTTTCGTGGGCTGTTCTTTGGGCATTTCTTGGTATAACGAACTTCTTGTGGTGGAATGTTCTAAGTTTGGATTATTTGAAGTTGCATTGTAGTTGTTTAGTTGGATTGGTGTTTGAGAAAATTATTTAGAAGAGAATTTTTTTTGTTGAGTACAGTTAAATATTTTGAAGTGTTGGGTTTTATTTTCTGTTATGGAGTTGTGAACGGGAAGAAATGGGCAATGTGTAGCGTTGCTTTGGATTAAATTGTTGGTGATTGTTTGGGATTACGAGCTGCTGAAATAAGTGTGAGTTAGTGATGATTGGAGTTGACATTGGTTTTGATGCTTGTATTGGACAATACCGAGATTGGTATAGAAGATTTTGGGTCGAAGTGTGGGCTGTCCAGATTGTTAATTGATTGTTTTGATTTGGATTAAACTTGCTGAATTATGGTCTAGAAATTTGGGTTTTAAGTTGTCTAAAACAAATTTTGTGTTGTTAGATTTTAATATTTAGTTTATATATTTTTATGAATAGGTGACAAGACGGATAGAGACCGTATTCAAGGCATAGATATTACGTTGCAGGAGTCAGGTAAGCGGGGTTCATATGCTAGGTTTTATACAAGTTAATAAGACTGAGGTTGATTTTTATGAAAACTTGCATATTTCATGATATGATGGGAACTTGTGAAAACAAAGATCAACCTCGGTCACTTATTTGCATTATTCATGAAATCTGTGTGAAAAAGGAAAAATATATTCTGACATGCATTGTATAGATATGAGCTAAATTCTATCATGTGGTTTCTGAAATTTGAAAAAGGGAGCGATATTGAGAATGTGAAAAACTGTGCATTTAATTAGAAAGATGTTATGGCTTTTGTTGACAGTGTGTGTAAACTGTCTGATTCTGTTTTGGTATTATTTTGATATAACATCTGAAAACCTTTGGCATGGTGTACTGGTATTTGTATCTGACTCTGTCTCTGCTCTGCTCTACTCTGCTCTGTTATGCTCTGCTCTGTTTGGGTTGGTACCAACTTCTCTGTCTCTGAGTGCACCCACTTTGGAAATAAAGTGGTTTTAATGTGGTATTTCCTGTGTGCACACTCGGGGCTCCGAGAAGAATAAAGGAAAGATTTCACCTCTGTCTCTGCCTGGTTTGGCCATCGAGGTTAGCACAACCCTACCACGGGGGTGAAACATGGTCTTTGCTCTGTTTGATGCTCTGTTTTGATCTGATGATGATACTCAGTTTATGTTATGCCAAAGTATTACGGGTTTTACTTGTCTTAAAATCATCGCTCCATTACTTTTGGAAAAACATGTTGTTCTGTATGATAACTCTGTAAAATATTTTATTCTGCATATTGTATTTTATAAATGCTCATGTTTGCACGCTAGCATATGACTCCTACTTACTGAGTTGTTGATAACTCACCCCTATCATTATAATATTTTTCAGATGATGTGGAGAGTCCAAATGAGGACCTGGATTAGATTGGTGAACGTGTTTAAGCTGAAGAGATGTGGTTAGAAGAAGGACTTCTGATGTTCTTAGTTTTAATGTCTTTGAGTTTTATTTATATCTTGGGTTTAGTAAGATTTATGAAATTATTAGTTGGTTTGTTATGACTACTGAGAGATTATGGACTCCTTAGTTTCTTTTGCTCCAGTAATGAATTTGTGGAGTTTTCAATGTGGTTGTTTAGAACTTTTGATATTGAGTTTTGCTATTAAAGTTGTGGAGTTTTATTGTAGTTGTGTTGGGAAATAAGTTCTTAAGAGACATGTAGTAATTCTCCAGATCAACCGGGTTTGGGGCGTTACAATTTTGGTCTGACCATCTGACTAGGGGTGGTAGGTGCAGCTGAAACTCAACTTTGTCCCAAGTTTCTCCCATAAACTCCTTCAGAATTGTCTCATGAACTTGGTATCACGATCTGAAGTGATTGACCGTGGAATGCCATTTAAACGAACAATCTCTTTGAAATACTAATGAGCGATCCATGTAGCATCTATTGTTTTCCTACAAGCTACAAAATAGACCATTTTGGAGAACCTGTCAACCACAACCAAGATAGAATCCATGGTCTGTTGAGTTCGGGGTATGCCTAACACAAAGTTCATACTAAAATTGAACCAAGGGGCTTCAGGAAGAGGCAAGGGAGTGTACAAGCCCGCATTGGTGAGAAACCCTTGGATTGTTGGCACACAAAGCATCGCTTCACATAACGAGCCATATCACTGGTTAGCTTGATCAATAGTAATCGAATGAGGTCAAGGCCAAAGTCGTGTCTCACCCAAAGTGACCCTCAGTATGAAGTTCACTAATAATCTGCTGCCTCAGTGAACAATCTGGGATGCTTAACTGGAGTCCATGAAATAAATAGCCATTAAGTAAAACAAAATCAATTTGTTGGCCATCAGTATTTCAAATCAAGGGAGCTGCTATACGATTCAGGCTTTCTGATTGATGTCTCAAGGAAAATGTGAACTCCTGTAAGTATGCCACCCACTTGGCATGCCGCCTACTCAACTTGTGGTAACCATTGATGTACTTCAAAACTTTGTGGTCAATGATGAGGATGAACTCCTTCTGTATCAGGTAGTGTCGCTAATGCTTAAGGAACTGAATGATGGCTTGGAACTCCAGATGATTAGTGGAATAATATTTTTTGGACGCAGACAGCTTTTCACTAAAAAAGACTATCGGGTGCCCCTCTTGACTCAACATAGCACCAATGCCAACCCAGATGCATCACAATTAAACTCAAACACCTTCTCAAAATCTGGAAGAGTGAGAAGTGCTTCTGTCATCTTATGCTTGACCAGTTGAAAACTAGCCTTTGCCTCCTCAGACCACTAGAATGCACATCCCTTGAGGCACTCTATGATAAGGGTATTCAGAGTGATAAAGTTTCTTATGAATTAGAGGTAGAAGGATGCTAATCCATGGAAACTCCTGACATCGTGCAAAGTATTGGGCATGAGCCACTCCAAAATTGCATATACTTTTGACTAATCTGCATGCACACCATCAGTAGACACAAGAAACCAAAGAAAGTGGCTAAAGTAGTAAAGAACGAACACTTCTTCTGATTGACAAACAAACACTCATTCCTTAGCATCTAAGAAATAGCTTAGAAGTGATCTAAATGTGACTTCTATGTCGAACTATAAATGAGGATATCATCAAGTAAACGACAATGAATTTCCCTATAAAAGGTCGTAAAACTTGATGCATGATTTTCATGAACGTGCTAGGCGCATTGGACAGTCCAAAAGGCATAACCGTCCACTCATAAAAACCACATTAAGTCTTGAATGCTACTTTCCTCTTATCTCCTGGCCTTATTCTAAGAATACCTTAGAACCGGATAGTTGTTTTTAGAAGACCTTAGACACGTGCTCAAAACTGTCCCAAATCAAGAAAAAAATCACGGTTTCCTGCTCTCATTGTGCCGATCTGTTGTCTCAAGGTAGTTCAACACCATCAACTTGTAATATGACAACTTAATATCATCTGACTCGGATCCCCTTGCATCTCTGTTCCAACTTCTTCTTGTGGAGCTGTGAATACTTTGAACTCCTATGTTCAATAAGAACACATTTTACAATTCCTTTTAGGATTGAATAAATCTTTTTCTTCTGCAAGGGCTCAAATCTTGTTAATGGAGCCTCTGCCATCTCTAAACAAGGTTTTTTTTTTCTTGTTCTACAAGAAGAACAACAAAGAGAAGTTTGGGTTACTCCCATTCCCTCTGTTGCTCACATGTCTTTGTTATTAAATCTGATAACTCTAGATTTGTTAAATCCTTCTCAGGAAGGAATGACCAATCTGTAAACATTGTAGAATCACTGGTCATGTTATAAAGAAGTGTTATAAATTGCATGTATTTCTACCTGTATATAAGCCAAAGTCAAGGCATGTCTATGGCCAATCAAGTTGTTCTCAGTGACAACGCTTTCTTGGCTGCATCTCCTTTTTCTCTAACTTAGGCTCAACATCAACAATGTTTTGTCCATGCTTCACTCACCAAACATTTCTGATGATTTCTCTCATGCTTTTAATGCCATAGATTCAACATCCTCTCCTTTTTATGGTATTTTTTTACCTCATCACTTGTGCCATAATACTCGTTCTGTTTTTCTTCTGCCAAATCTAATTTGTTTCATCCTAATTGTTGGATTCTTGATACGGAGCCATAGATCATATGGTTCCTTCTGTAGATTTTTTTTTTCTTCCATCACTTTTGTTATTGATACATTTGCCAAACTTCCTAATGGTCGATTTGCGTAAGTTACACATATTGGTACTATTTGTATTTCTAAACATCTTATTCTTCATGATTTTCTTTGTAATCCTTCGTTTACTTTCAAGTTGATTTCTGTAAGCAATCTCACTTGCCTTTTTTGTTTTCTTCTGATCTGTGTCTCATTCAGAACTTAATCTACTGGAGGTTGATTGGAGTGGGTAGACAACGAGGAGGACTTTACATTTTGTAGCAACCAAGCTCCTTTTTTTTTCCTCAATTACAATATTTTCCTAATCATATACTACAATTTCTAGTTTTGTTAATGCTTTACTTTCACCTACTTGTTTTGCATCCTCCAAATGCTTCCTATTTGAGCTTTGGTATAGTAGATTAGGTCATCTTTCTGATTCAAGGATGCTATTTTTGAATAAATTTGTTCTTGAATTGGTTGTACCTGATACTCCATGTACAATTTGTTCACTAGCCAAACAGAAAAAATTACATTTTCCTAGTAACCATCACTTTCCATTTGATCTTGTTCATTGTGATGCTTGAGGACCATTCTCCATCCCTACTGTTGAAGGTTACAGAATTTTCTTGACGATTATTGATGATTCTACTCGTGACACTCGGGTTTATCTTCTCAAATCTAAATCTGAAGTGTCCATTGTCAATAAAAATTTATTCTGCTAGCCAAAACTCAATTCCATACCAAAATTAAAAAAACTCATATTGATCATGGTACATGATTTTCACTTTCCACAATTTTAAATTCCAAAGGTGTCATTTATCAACACAGTTGTGTTGAAACTTCACAACAAAATTATGCGGTGGGGAAAAAACATCAACACATTATTAACATAGTCTGAGCCTTAATGTTCCAATCTCACATGCCGATTAAATTTTGGGGTGATGTTGTTTTAAAAGCCATTTGCATTATTAATAGGTTCCTTACCCATATATTGCTGATGTTCATATCAAAACTCTTGGCCATCAACAGTTTTAACACTTGATCATCAAGACAGGAGTTCAATATTCTATTTACACTCCATCTTGAAGCTGGGAGGTATCAAATGTATTTTGCACGTGTTAGTTGTATCTTAGATGTACTCTAGGGTCAATTATTTGTCCATAGTATAAATATATTGTATTTTACTTATTTTTAATTTTTAGATACACAATGTAACACCCCGTATTTTAGTATATTTTTACTGAAGAAATTATTTTTATGGATTCAAAAATTTATTCTCTTGTTTTAAAATTGGTTGGATTTTTAGTGGGTTTATTTTTATGATTTTAATTTGGTGAAAATTATTTTGATGTGCTTTCTTAATATTTAATTATTGTTATGCATTTAATTTGATTTCATATTTAATTAATTTATTGTTGGATTTAATTATTTTAATTTCACTTTATCTTTAGGTTTAAATTATTTTAATTAACTTGCTGTTTTAAAATCGTTTCTATTTGATCATTTTTGTGACCCAAGATATGAGAACTGGACCTCATTTATTTCCCTTTATTTTCTCTTTCCTCTTTTTTTCTTTCTTTTTTTCTTTTCTTTTCTTCTTTTTCTTCTTTTTTCCTCTGCTTTCCCGCGCGACACCCCTCTCCCTCTCTCTTCCCGTGCGTTTTCTTCCTCTCCACCCAGCCATCGTCTCGCGCCGCCGTACGCGACACCGCCCACCCCTTCGGCGAGCCCACCCCTCCATTTCTAGCCCTCCTCGCGCCACCGTTAGCCACCACGAGCTTCTCCAAGCCGCGACACTCCTTGCGCCGCTGTGCTGCCATCGCACCACCATTGGCCACCATTTCTTCACTACATCATCCTAGACCTCCTAGCAACCCATTGGACCCAACCCCACCTCCGATCCGTCGCCGGTGAAGCACATTCATCAACATTTTCGATTTGGGTATTTTTGGTCTTCAACCACCCATTTCGCTGCCACCCACGGCCAACCACCACCACCACTAGCTTCACCGACATCCCTAAGCTCTACCCTATCAATCTCGGGTTTTCGTTTGTACCTGTTCAAAAGTAGGCCTTTGAGACCCACGGCCATAGTGCATTTGGCACTGTTCCGTAGCTGCATTGTCACTTATTGCGCCTCCGTTGATATGAACCCGCGGGAACGGAATCCCTTCAATCTACAATCAATTTGAAAACTCCCCAAGAAAGCCAAAATCAAGTATGGATGGAGAACCTAGACCCGATGAGAACCAGTTTCAAGAACCTAAATTATATTAAAATCTAGACCCATTGAAGAACCCGTCTCAAGAACCCAGATTATAAAGGAGGATCGCCACAAAAGTTGTGATTTACCTTTGATAAGTTTAAAAGTTCAATTAAGAACAAGAGGAGTAAAACTCAACTCACAATGAATAAATTCATCAAATTTCATAAACTGATTAAAATGAGACTACATAGAGTATTTAAAGCAAAACCTAATGAAACCTTGGCCAAAATAAATCCCCATCTTCCAAAATAAACCTAATGAACAGTGCCACGGCTACAGTGCCGCGCTATGGTAACTCGGCTACAGTAACCCTAACCTTAGTTCAATAAAATAATAACTTTCCCAACATGCCCTTGCATTGGCCCCCTTAAGTGCTTCCCATAATAAACTCAATTATTCTAAACTAATAAAATAAGTTCTTTAAATGAATTAATAAGTTGAAACCCTTCAAGAGCCCAAAACCTTTAAGTCTTGTCGTTGCCCTTTCCATAGCTTATCAAATGAATCAAAACTGAATCTTCATCCTTTAAGCCCATCTTGAATTTTGGGTTCTTGCTAAACTAGTCCTAAGTGGATTGCATCAATTCTTGTAATTGGCTCATCTGAAACTTGTAAAATATCTTTAAGACTATGCCCACCTTGGTTCCCATCATCCGTGATCCTTCAAAAATTACTATATAGTGCTGTAAGTATTTCTCCAAAGAATTTTCGTGATTTAAATGTATTTTTACACTAACTCATTTCACTGTGATCTGACTGGTTTTACCGGACTGAGTCTGAGGAGTACGGAGGTCGGATGGATTAGTGGAGGAAGTTTGTTTGTGTGTTTTGGGCTGTGCTGAATTGTTGGTTGGGATTTGTGTGGTATATGTACATTGCATAATTGCACGCATGATCATATTTGTAAAGAAAACTGAGCTTTCATGTACTGCATTCATGTTCATGTGTTTATTGAAAACTGAGTTTTCATGTGAAAGGATTTTTGGGTGCGTGTGTATCATGACCCCAAGCCGAGATGGGGTATTATCTCGGTGGAGCTCCTCTGGTCACTCGGGAGCGGAATATACTGAGTGACGTCCATTGGATTGTCGCTGGGCGACAATGGGATCGGACGAGATGGTCTCGTGATGACTCCGTGGTCCCTCTGCTGGCAGGAACTAGAGGATGCTTGGCCACGAACGCGCTGGGCGCGGAACTGGGTATCGCTTGTTGCGTAGTGGGTGCTTGGCTATGAACGCGCTGGGCGCGGAACTGGGCATCGCTACGAAGCCAGAACGTGCGGATGGTCCCTAGGGGAGATCATGGTGCATATGGTAATAATGGATTAATGGGCTATTTTCTGAAAAAATAGCGTGTATTGAATAAAAGGATTTTATGTGAACCATTTTCTGGAAAAATGTTTTACGGATATTTTGGGCCAAATGAGATTTTGGCGTGTGTTGGAAAATATTCATTTTCGGAGAAAATGATATTTTGAGAATAATGCATATTTCATCATATGCATGCATTTTGGTTGCATTAATGCATTTTTATTCTTGAGGGTTGTTTGAGTTATACTTACCTGTGGTACCATTTTGTGGTAACGCAGATTTTGATGCAGATGAAGAAGAGGGTGAGCTTGAGGATTCGGTTCCGCCCGAGGAGTGATTTGGTATCACTCATTTTATTGAGACTTGTATTATTTATTTTGGGATGACTGTATAATTTTTAAACTTTTTTACAGATAATTTAAATTTTGTTTAAATTCTGGTACTTAGTAGACTTAATTATCCGCTGCGTTTTTATTATACACTGTTGCATGTACACACATATAACACTATCGTTGGAATGCGTGACCGTATTGTCATCATCCTGGCGTCTCGATTATCCGTGTTTTCTTACATGGGATTGGGGGCGCCACACACAATATTCTCATATTCTCGGATACCCAAGAATCTTCTAGGCCTTTTACTTTGTTATTATTCCATTTTCATTACATTGACCGAGAGCATATATATTTTGTTGTAACATATTTTTACCTTTTTGCTTTTAGTCTTTTACTTTTATTAGGTTGAGTGTGCATAGACATCTTTTAATAATGCAAATGATAAATATTTGAGGAGTATTTTATGGGCCGCACATGCAAAAGAAAAGTTTTGCGTGTGGCCCCGTAAAATGCTCCCATGGGACTGTAGCATCACCTTTTAAATAGCTTCGCATCGAATACATGTAATGTTTTTTCTCCAACATTTTTCTTCTAGTGAAAGGGCCCTAGAATCTTTTATGCATGACTTCTTTGGTATTATTCATAAATGATTTTATTACTATTTATAGATTGCTCATCTAATCGTATTTCCAAAATGAGAGTCATGAGACTTATATAGTTCATTTGTTTAAAAAGAAAATCTTGAATTACTTACGCGGGTAGGAAAAGACCAGGTGGAAAATAATCAAGTCTTACTCGGCCTCTCTAAAAAATCAAAAGTCATGCTGAGCCAATGGCAGAGGAGAGGCGGGTAGGTTTGGATAGTGAGATGAGAATTTTTAGTTTTAAATGAAAATTTTAAATATTATTTTTTAATATTATTATTATTTTAAAATTTGAAAAAATTGAATTGTTTATTATATTTTGTGTGAAATTTTAAAAAAATTATAACGATAAGATGATAAGAGGTTTGGATAGCGAGTTGAGTTAAGAAGAGATGAGATGAGAGTTTAAAGTTGAATAAAATATTACTAGAATATAGTTTTTTAATATTATTTTTATTTTGAGATTTGAAAAAGCTGAATTGTTTATTATATTTTATTTAAAAGTTTGAAAATATTATAATAATTAGATGAGATAAATTGAGATAAACTCATTATCCAAACAAAGCCTCACAACATTTGTTACAATTATTTTTAAAACGGAGGATATTTTTACTTTAGTAACAAGTAGTGATATCATATTTTTAATTTAATTTAATAATGAGTATATTAAAATACTTCTTCTGTCTATTTAAATCTTTTAAACAAGTGATATTTTCACATCAAAATAAAGGCCTAGATTTTAAATTTTGACTCTATATTTTATTCAGTTAATGAAGTATTCTACATGATAAATCCACTTATTAAAAGGTAGTATAGCCCACACATAAATGGAAGTATTAATATATATTATAAAGAGACCGATTTAATGTTTTACATTAATTTTGAATTTCGAGACATGTCTTGTCACATCACAAATTATTTTTAAAGATATAAATTGATTGATAGTGATAAATTTAGTTATTTAATATACATTCAATGGATTGTAAGTCATGAATTTTGGCAATAGTTTGCTTATTCTGTCAAAAAAAAGGAAAGAAAAAATATACAAATGCTCTTCATGTTATCCTGCACCCAGTTTATAATCACCCTCAAATTATCAATTTTGATAGTCACTTTAAAACCACGTATGCATATATATAATTGTTGTTTGGTTTATTCCTCGTTTGTTTTGGGAAAACTTTTCATCTCATCTCATCTCATCTCATCTAATCATTACAACTTTCCCAACTTCTAATACAAAATAAAATAAACAATTCAACTTTTTCAAATTTCAAAACAAAAATAATATTAAAAAATATACTCTAACAATATTTTATTTAACTTTTTAACTTTAATCTCATCTCATCTCTGAAAACAAACGGGCGTAAATGCAACGGAAACAGTGTAAAAATAGAAGGAAAAGTGATCAGATTCGATGTTGATATGATTGGCTTCCAAGAATAATAGAATGTCGAGACGCGACTGATCATGAGACGTATAGAATACATAACGCTTTTCTTTTGGGACAATTAGAAAAAATGAGAATGGTGTCCTTGCATTCCACCGACAAATGCAATTGTACTTTTATTTTTATTTTTATTTTTATTTTTTAACTATTTTTACAATTTTTTTTATATTTTTAAACAATAAAAAATAATAATCACTTCCTCAATTATTAAATAAAAAAATTAAAAAAACAAACAATCTATCTATATATTTTATCGGTAGCATTTATTCTCAATTTAAATAGCATTTTCCTTTCTTAATTCTGACATGTTCAATCGATCAAGTGGAGGCCGTTTTCCAGAAAGCAGAAACTACACCCAGACTCATGATCTTTAATTTATGACTTCTTAATTGGTAGATTAATTATTATCGAATTTTTTTTTTCTCAATATATGTATGAACTCTGATCTTGTAACTTGGGCAAGCTTCAACTAGAACTTTAGTTACGAGTGGTTTGAATTTAGAGATGAGTTGAAATAAATTAAGTTAATTTGTGAATAATAGAATTAAAGTTGAGTTATTTATTAGATTTTGTGTGAAAATTTGATAAAATTATTTTGAGATTTGAAAAAGTTAAATTGTTTATTATATTTTATGTGCGAATTTGAAAAAATTGTAAAGATGAGGTGAGATGAGTTAAGATCAGTTGAGGTGGATTTTGAATTTAAAGGAGGCCTCATCATGTATCTTTTTTTCCCTTCAATTTGCATATAGGATTATTATACTCCTTTACTTCAAATTTTGTAACCATAATTTATGACCGGATATATTTCATTATATATAAATATATATATATATATATAAATATTTCTTTTTCTTTTTCTGGAAAGAACCAGGAAATGAGCAATAACCAACATATTGGGTTAGAGCTTATAATTAAAAAAATGAGCTACAACAAAAAATTATTTTAAAAAAAAAAGGATGAAAAAGTGAAGTACTATATATGTAAATATGAAACAATAAGCTGCCACCTTTGGTATAGTGTTGTATCGAAAATATGACGCTTAATTTCTCTATTAATAAAAAAAGCCATGCATGAGACATGCATGATACATATGCTTCCCTTTCTCTTTTTTAAAAGTGAGACTATCGTTCTTTTGTTTAGGGAGAGAAAGCTAGAATTACGTACGTACAGTAGTCTTGTGAAAAGCAACTTGGAACATACCTTGCTTGGAGCTCCAAGTCTTGCGGGATGGGACGTCCTATCTCATAGAGATAATTCAAGACAACCATTTAATTGTTTTTTGATAAATTGTTTAAATGGAAGATATTTTTTATTTTTTTAGAAAACAGAGCTATGAAAGTATTATAATTGTACCGAAATACTCTTCAATAATTTAAAATATATAAGATTATAAACAACAATTGTAAAAATTGTTGTGTCTTGTCCGACATGGTATTTTTTACTTTGTGATGCATTTGATTCGTTAACAATGGTTGGTTTATGTCGTCCGATAAACTTATTTATTAGTTATGGATCTTATAATATTTATTATATATTATCTACATAAATTTTGTGGACAACATTGAGGCCTCGTTTAAGAACCTATCTTAATTCATTTCGTCTTGTTTTCTTCCCAAACATCACTTAAACAAACGATTAGTACTAGAGACAATTATAACTTGTGAAATGGATGCGCACTCATTTTTAAAATTAGTGGGGTTCACTATTAAGAATTAATTTTTTCATATGTGTGTTCCATATTTATTCATTTTTTAAGAGAACTTCTAAATATATAAATAGATTATACAAAGTAAATCCAAAAATTAATGATATAGTTTATAGGATCCGTTACATCTACTTTACAATAAAAATAATTTTACAATCTGATCTACCACATCAAACCATATCAATTTGTTGATTTACTTTTGTATAATTCTTTTGTGTCTAAAGTATTTCTCTTTTTTCAAAATGACTGAGACACTTGCACAGTACTCTATTTCTACAAATATTATTTCTCCAAACACAAATACTTTTTAATTTCAAATCTTTAACTTTTTCATGTGATCATCACCTAATAATTACAAATTTACAACTTTTTCAAACTTCCAAACAAAACACAATAAACAATTCAATTTTTCAAATAAAAAACAAATATAACATTAACAAATTATATTATAATAATATTTTAACTTTATAATATTTTTATGCAATTTGTTCTTCCATTTTCAAAAACTTAAGAAAACATCTTAACTCAAACCATTTCACTACTATTTACAATTTCATAAACCGTTTCACTATTATTCATAGATTTCTCATCTCATCTTATTACCCAAATGAGGCTAGCTTAAATGTTCAATAAATATTGTTAAAAAGTAATGTTAGATATTGTCTTGGGATGATCTACAAGTGTCATGCACTCATTTTGAAAAAGAATGGAGTCTATTATTAAAAAATTAATTTTTTTTATGTAGATCTCATATTTATTCACTTTATTCAAATGAATGTGCGACACTTACGAACTCTATGACTGTAAATATCATTTATTAATCCACTTCCCATTCATCCATGGAATAATCTTTCTTTTTAGAAGTATATTTCCTTTTTATTTACATATCAAACAAAGTGCTGGTTTGAAAGTGTGAACGGCACAGGATTTGGTTTCTCGAGTATAAATCAACACGCAGTACCCACCAGCACTAGTAGTCTAGTAGTGTCATCGGCTGCATGCCATATATCCATATATCTAAATTTTGTCTGGCTTCCTAGCTTCATCCAAGCACTAGAATAGTAATCGTATACCTAGAATTGAAAAGGAGAGCAACAATGGATCCGACGATGACAGGTGATCTAATGAATCTAGAATTGGGGGACGTATTGTTCGAAAAGGCCATGAAAGGGAGATGGGTTGAAGTCGTCGATATATGTACGCAAAACCCATGGTCGCTGGTGGCCGGGATCACCAGGTTGAAGGACACACTGTTACACCTAGCTGTCTCCTACGGTCAAGTGGAGACGGTCCGAAACCTCACAGATATCATCATGTCCAGTCAACCAAATCCCGAATTGCTACTCGGGACTAAAAACGAGAGAGGGAACACCGCTCTCCATATTGCTGCACTAATGGGGAATGAGGCCATGTGTGACTGCATAGCAAGAGTTGATCCTCCAATATTAATCGGAGAACGTAACAATGAGGGAGAGACTCCTCTTTACACGGCAGTGTTGTTCGGCCAAAAACAAGCCTTCCAATGTCTCTACGATTTGTGTCCCGCAAATGAGCGCTACAGTTATTCCAGGAAAACACGTGGTGACACGATTCTTCACCGCGCCATTTCTGGAGACCATTTGGGTGAGTAATATTATTATTAATTGTATCTTTGTTTTCTTTTTTTGTGTATGATAAATATTACATTAATTAATTAGATGCATGGGTAAATATCGAATTAATGCTTCGTTTTCACATGTCGACAGATTTGGCATTGCGAATAATTGAGTTGTACGGGAAAGTACTGGTAAACGCAGTCGATGAGGATGGAATCACACCTCTCCATCTACTAGCGGACAAGCCTTCAGCTTTCCCAAGCGGCAGCCGCCTTGGATTTTTCCAACGAATTATTTATAAGTGTATGTACATATCACCAAGACAAATATTATTTCCTCTTTGAATTTATTTTCCTCTCTCCTTTTTATAATTAATATTGGCATTGCAATATATATATATATATATAAGATTTTACATAAATAAAATCATAAAATGAAGTGCTTTCATATACATTAGATTTATTTTACAATAAAAAAATAATTTTACTATTTAATATATCATATCAAATCACGTACATTTGTAAATTTATTTTTTTGAAATTTCCTTATAATTAAAACATTTATTATATATATATGTACATATATATATGCTAGCTTACAATAATATATGTTTTTGTTGTGAAAAATCTCATTGTGAAAAATTCTACTAATTTTTCTCCACACCACACACTAATACGTGATTTTTCATTTTTAATAAAGAGTACATATATTGATGCGTACGGCCTATAAAAAAAACATATTGTTGTGTAAATATGCATTTCAAATAAAAGGACAAGAATGATAACTGACATGTGTAGTTTAGGGAGGATGCATGAGTAGCATTTCTTTTTTGTTGTACATGATTATTATTATCCATTCCGTACTGAATTATCGGACTTCTCGATCTGGATTCTGGTGGGATAACATGAGTTTTTTGCTTGCATCATGACATCAATGTCGGATTATAATCATTCATCTTATCCGTTGTTGTTACTTTGAAAGGCATATATGTTGACGAGCACAAGGTGATGGAACCGGATGATCATTTTTTCCAGCGCTCTATGCGACCGATAGATCAAAGGAATCCAAATAATTATCCTGAGAACTACAGAACATGCAACGACTTCTATCGATTGTTTTGGAATTTCTTTACATTTTGTATGTAACTCATCATTTTTCTTCTCTCTTTTCTTAACAGCTGGTAATTAATTTTCATGTAGTTTACATCTGCTTAATTAGCAGAGAGTGCAGCGAAACAACTGGGGTTGTAAATGAACACAGCTATTCATGAACAGCCCGAGCTTAAGTACTGTAAAAACTTGAGTCGACTTTAAACATTTTATTAAAGGAAAATGCTTCTCTCAGAGAAGCTACGGATCTCAAGTGTTTTTCTTACTTAATGTTTAAGGAAGTGTTTTGGATGAATTTATGATTTTTTTTAAATGTTTAAATGAGTTTAAAAAATATTTGAAAAAAAAATAAAAAAGAGAAAAAAAAAATATATAATTTGTACTATCGGTACAATGTAGAGATCAGCTTTCTCTGTGGTCCTAGCATTGTCCTTTATTAAATGAGTCAAACTTATTTCAAACTATGCTTAACTTGTATAAGCTCGAATTATGATCACATCTTAATTTAATATTTAAAAAATTAAGAGGGAATTGTACTATTTCTGATGTACAGATAAATGTGGTTTAAGTTCCTTCGAATATATATACATCATGAGTAGTCTCGCGAGAATATATAGTTATGTATAAGTGTATATAATATGAACAACTCCCCAACTATTTATGTAAATTCAAAAAATACAACCGCGCTAGCTAGGAACAATTTTTTTTAAACCTGCTTTCATGTTGAGGGCATGCTTGTAGTTTTTTGTTATTTTGATTCATTTGCCATATATGCGCATGCGCTACTGATTGAACCTCTTTTTTCTCCTCAAGTACGACACGCAATGGGAAGAGAAGTACAGCCCGCTAAAGAGAACCCTGAAATCGCAATGGGATTACATGTTGAAGTACAGACTGAAGAGAACCCTGAAATAACAATGGGATTACATCATGTTGAAGTACAGACCGCTGAAGAGAACCCAGGCAAGCAACTTTGTAATATTCTCACGAGACAATCGTTAACTAAAGAATTTTATAAAAGTAAACTTATAAAATAACGTAATTTTAACGATTTACTTTATAATAAAAGTTACATCAGTTTATAAGTTTATTTTGATAAAATCTGTTAAAATATGTACCTTTCCATTAATCTGACTGTTTGTGATGAGTACAGTAAAATTGTTGAATTCGTAGTATGGAGCATGATTGTGAAGGTAATGCATGGGATCAGAAAACATACATATCATCATGTTCATGTATACATATAATAATTGTCAGTCAAATTTTCAAAGTACTATATCAAATTTTTTTAACAAATTAATGATCACATGATTAACTAGAACTTTTGAAATTTTTTATTTTAGCATGGATGAGATCAAATGGTCGGTTTATTGAAAGAATTATAAAAATAATATTCTTAAATTGACATATCATATTGATATTGTTATTTCATCATATCCATTTTATAATTATAAAATGGTTGTATTTATAGGCCTCGTAGATACATAAATTACTTGTACGTATCTTCTGCAGAATCCAAAGGCGCTACCAATGAAGCAGCTTGGAACCGTCGATTTTTTCCAGCTAATTATGACGTTTGCTGCAATTTTCTCAAGCTTGCAAACAGGATAGTGTTGATCGTTCTTGGAGGGGGTGTGTGTCGATGATCTGTAGAACTAACTACTTCTATTGGATTGTTCACAAATTTGATCCTGCTCTTACCTGGTTTTTTTTTTTGGTCCTTCTGATCATATCTACCTAATATTATACTTTTATATACTAGTATTATTATTATTTTTAATTTCTTATTTATATGATTTTGCGTGTTACATTATAAGGATTTCCCGCTATAAGGAAGATATACGAGGAGAAACAGCAGCACAAACTGTCTATTCAGATCATGGACCATCTTCTAGAGGGTGCTAGCATGTCGGAATTTTATCACGCTGGGAAGACGCCCTCACAACCGTCAGATATAGCCAAATATACAGTACCGGCCAGATCAAAAGACGATCTGCAGGAAACAGACGGTATAGACCCGATCAAAGCGATTAATACTAATCATGATCATTCTGAAGCTGATCAGAACAGAGAAGGTACGTATAACAATCGACGATCACTCATAGTTCTTTCTGATATGCGTACAAATTAATTAAGTTCCCAATTATAACTGCTATGAGTTTATATAGATAGAGGAGTTCATTTGAATCTTGTGCTTTATGTAATTTAATTAACTTAATTTCCTTTGTAAAAACTAAGAAGGCGAGGAAGGAAGGAAACATGAAGCTAGTAGACAGCAAACCAATTCTAGTGGAGGGATTAGTAGAGAGTCCGTACCGGATGGTAAGTACCTAGCTAATTCCAATTCCAAACTAAGTCGACAGCCTCATTTGGTTACACATATAAGACAAGATGAGAATCTGTAAACAGTAATGAAATAATTTGTTAATAGTAATAAAATAGTTTGAGTTAAGATGTTTTTATAAAATTTTAGAAAATAAGAGAGAAAAGTTGAATAAAAATATTATAAAGTTAAAATATTGCTAAAATATAATTTTTTAATATAATTTTATTTTTGAAATTTAAAAAAGTTAAATTACTTTTTATATTTTGTTTGAAAGTTTGACAAAATTGTAATGATTAGCTAAATGAAAAAATTGAAAAATTGAAATTGAAATGTTTGTGTTTAAATGATTTTTAGATGTTGAGATTAGATTAGATGAGATGAAACCATTTGTTAAACGAAACAGGGCCTCATGATAAGTCTCTCTTGATTGATCTAAAGATTTGTTAATGTTGTTGTTACAGTACTAAACTTTCTTTTTAATATATATAGCAGGGAAGAAAATAATGACGAAAAGTGAACCCGAGACTGCAATATTAATCGCTACTAAAAATGGTGTTAAAGAAATTGTGGAGAAAATTCTGGATTTGGTTCCGGTTGCCATAAACGATGTGAACGCAGAAAACAAGAATGCAGTGCTGTTGGCAGTAGAGAACAGGCAACCCCAAATATATAAACTCTTGTGGGAAAGAAATATCCCGAATAAATTAGACAGCGTGTTTCGTGTAGTGGATAAGAAAGGGAATAGTGCCTTTCATCTCGCGGCAAAGCTTGATGCAGCCTATAAGCCTTGGCTAATTCCTGGGGAAGCCTTGCAAATGCAATGGGAGATGAAGTGGTATGAGGTATGTACGTACGCGTACACACACACACATATATAAGAATTATATATACACACACGTACAACTTATAAATTGGTAATAACGTTTTGTCAGGTATATGTGTGTTCCTATTCTTGAGCCGCACTTAATTAATCATACCCTTATATTTGTTGATCTTGAATATATTCAATGAGAAATTATATTCTTTATTCTATTAATTAACTATTATTACTTCATGTTACATCATAGGATAATAAAATGATTTAAGAATAATATTTTTTTAGAAGTGTTAGTGTAATGATAAAGAGATTTCATAAAAGTAAATTTATAAGTTAATGTGGTTTCATGTGATGTATTAAATTTATATTATAATAAAAGTAGTTATACAATCTGACATACTACATTAAGTTACGTTAATTTGTGAATTTATTTTTATATAATCTTTTCGTAATTAAAATATTTCTAATCTTTTTTATTCTCGATTAAGAGATCATTTAAAGGCTAGTTATATACGTTTATAGACACAGAGAACATACCACCAATAAATGCTTGGCTTCATGCATGCAGTTTGTGACCACGTCCATTCCCTCTAACTTCGTTCACCGCTACAACAACAAGGGCAAGACCCCTGAGGAAGTGTTCATCACAACTCACAAGAACCTTGTCAAGAAAGGTGGTGAGTGGTTAACCAAAACCGCCCAATCCTACTCCGTCGTCGCAGCACTCATTGCCACCGTGGCCTTCGCCACCTCCACCACAGTGCCTGGAGGCCTCAAGCAGGATACCGGCAATCCAACGCTGGAAAACAAACCCGCGTTCCACCTCTTTGCCATCTCATCACTTGTTGCGCTCTGCTTCTCGGTCACGGCCTTGGTCATGTTCCTTTCCATCTTAACATCACGAACTCAAGAGAGAGATTTTGGAAAGGACTTGCCTAGGAAGCTTTTGATAGGTTTAACGTCGCTGTTTGTTTCCATAGCTGCGGTGTTGACTTCGTTCTGCTCGGGACATTTCTTTGTGGTACAGAATAATGATCTCAAGTACGTAGCATTTGCAGTGTATGCAGCAACATGCCTGCCAGTAACTTTTTTTGCTGCAGTGCAATTTCCGCTATATTTTGATCTTATACATGCTACCTTTACGAAGGTGCCACGACGAAGCTATAAGGCAACTCTCTAATTAATGTCCCTTTTTCCCATTTGTTTCCTTTTCCTTTCTCTTTTCTCTTTTTCCATTTTATCAAATAAAGTTGATCTCTCTATCATGTGCATATGTGTGATTTGTTTTTGACAAAAGAATAGAAAAAGAATCGTTTGTCATATCTTGTATGAAATTAATGTTGGGCTAGACTTCTCTGCAAATATTGGTTGTTCTATCTCGCAAAAATCGCCCGTTTATGGTCGCTTAGTATCATTGATAAAGAATGGGTTTTTGCATTTATATTGTACCTCTTGCTCTGAAAAACTACCAGCATATATAAATATAACTTTAGCTAGTGCATGCCATTGCAACTGCTAACTTGTTTCTTTCTTAAAAAAAGAAGGAAAGTGCAAGTTGAGTGAATTAATAATATAATACAAATAATTAAATTTATTTATTTCTATCTATCAGCCTCAATTTTTGGAATAAATTATAATTTTACATAATATCAGAACAGAGGTATGGATGAGTTCGAACTCTGATTCTACAACCTATTCTTATTTAATTAAATATTCAACGTGTTAGGAGCTACTCATTTAGGGAGAATCTAGCCCACAGTACGTGAGAACAGTGAGTGTTAAGAATATAAACTTTTAGAATATAAACATTCATAAGAAGCTTATGATCAAGAAGGAATAATAAACGTAACAAACTAGTTACTGGGTGCCATATTTAAAGAAAATTATACCCTAGCTAACAATCGAAACAGTACCTATGCATGACAGGTTCCGTTACACGAATAATTTCATAACCATGAGTGATAATGCCATGGATCCAAAAACGTACGGCTACCATGGGCATATTACTGGATGCTCCCATGGTAAGCCAGTAATTTCTTTAAATAATAATAAAAATTCTTATGGAGAAAAATTGCTTTATTTTATTATAACTTTCAGAGTAATATTGTGATTTAACCTCTTATTAATTATAATAAAATAATTAAGAACCTATATATAACTCGTCATTTTACTTCTTATTTAATATCCAATTATATATAAGCCAATAGCCAATAGCCAACAGCCTGTGGCTTGATGGCCCAAGACCCACATATCTAAAATAAAGATCATGGGTTTAATAATAAGGGATTTTGTTTGGAACAGGATAATAGAGTAGTATTGCGGGTTTTTTGTGGGATTCTCGAGAATCCAGTGAAAACTAGAGGAAAATAAGTATAAGCAGTTTTAAAAGGATCTGTACATATAGACTTATTTGGTTCTACGTAAAACATATTCGGGGCAAAAAGCTTTTTAATATAATTGGTTTTTGAAGCAGGAAAATATTGGGTGGAGGTAATGGGCTTAGCATATGGATCATAGGATGTACTAAAAGTAGAAGAAAATGAAACAGGGTTAATAGTAGGGATACTACCAAAAGTAGTAAACCTATTAGCAATATCAAGGGGAGTAGTAAAGGGGTATTCAGGCATGGTTAATTATTTAATAGCAGAAAATTCCTCAATGTTTTTGAGATCAGGAGCAGTTTGAGGAAAATCTCTGGCAACATTATTAATGATGTCCTCTGTGTGGGGATATCTATCCCACCATTTGACGAACCAATAATAGACTAATATATCTCCGTTCCATTTATAACTCCATTTTAAGATCCAATGAACCTTGTATTTTTTGCAAAAATGGAGGAAGTAAAAGAATTTTTAATTATAACTATCCATTTTGAAAGTAGTGGAAAAACACTTAATGGTCTTTTGAAGGTTATTAGGAAAGAATTCAGGAATAGGATCAAATTGGTGCCACCATCTCAGGAACCAAAGAGGGAAATCAATCTTGAATTTCTTGACAAAATTAAGAAACCAAGATGTGTCATCTCTGAGGTTTGGAGCAACATAAATTTGAACTAGGCATCGATATAGTCAAAGTAACAATAAACAATATCAGAATGTGGGAGATTTTTTGAAGAATGAATAATAAACATATATAACAAAGTTACTGCATTGGTGCCATATTTAAAGAGAATTATACCCTAACAATCGAAACAGTACGTACCTATATATGCATGCCAGGTTCCGTTACGTATACGAATAATTTGATAACCATGAGTGCTAATGCCATGGATCCAAAAACGTACGGCTACCACAGGCATACTGGATCCTCCCCATGGTAAGTCAGTAATTTCTTTAAATAATAAAAAGTCGAATGGAGAAAAATTGCTTCTTTTTATAATTATAACTTTCAGAGTAATATTGTGATTTAACGGCCTCTTATTAATTATATATAATAAAAAAAAAAACTCACTTTTTGTATATGGCGATTTTCACTTTTTCCAAAAACTTGAATAAGGCTTGTATATATCTAACATTACTTGGGCAAAAATAATTGAAAGTAGAAGGCGTAGTGATCAGCCTCCAAGACAGAGAGATCATGAGATATAGAACTAATTCGCACTAAATCTTCTGGGAGAAATGAATATAACAGTTTATCTCTGATCTGCATGTGATCATCTAAACACTGAACAAGATTATTGAATGAACTACAAGTATGCACAAGAAAAAGTACTTGTTCAATCTGCCCCGGTTTTAGAACATCTAAACAAATCGATCAAATTTACAAACTAGCTAGAAAAGCATATTAATGCATGATGCCTTTAAGATAATTTCATTTTTTTTTCCACTCTATGTATGATACTTCGCACCCACCAAGAAGATTGTAGAAGAACAAACAAAAACCCGAAAAGAAGAGAATTTTTGTATTTAAAATTTTATGATGAAAATAATCAGTCTTTACATATTTTGTGATAATTTTGATGATGAGCGAAACACATCCAAGCATAAATTCAAAATTAATAGACGGCTGTAAACAAAAAATAAATAGATTAATCTTATATATATATAGACAAAGCATACCTCTGGATTGTGGTAGAACAAGATGGCCACGGACACCATTTCTAATTGCTCGAGTAATTCCAGAAATAATGTTAAAGTTGATCTTGCGCGCAAGTACTAGTGGTTGTTTCCTTAAGTGAAGAAGCGTTTTTCTTGGAATCATGAATTGGATGAATGTTTTACAATCGAGTAAATTAATTAGGATAAAAGGAACGACGTCACTCTTGGCCAGCTTTTTGAGTTGTATGAGATATTATTAGAGATGTACGTACGGGATTGAGAGGGGAAAAAGTGAGGACGTGAGAGATATTTTTTGGCACGAACTTGTAATTTTTGTCTCAAAATATTTTTTGAAACAGTGATATTACGACGATCTTGAGACATTTTATTTTCATCCTAATACAAAAATTCAAACTTTTGAGACGAAAAATTTCATTCCAAAAGGCATGATCTGTTGTAGTGCTTGTTAGTGGATTATTTTCTACTTCTCATGTTGATCAGATTTCGTTATCAGATATTTTTGTATATAATTTTTAATTTTCTTTTTTCAGGAGTCATGAACCAGGAAATGAACAATAACGGCCAGATTGATTAAGAAGTACTACAACGAAAAGAAATTAAAAAATAATAATAATAATTAAACACTATAAAGTATGTTAAAGAAAGAACAAGTTAGGCACCTTGGGTAATCTCGGACATGAAGTATCGTGTTTTGTCTGTTAATCAAAATTATATCCTTTGCTTCTCTTTTTAAAAAGTGAGAATAAAATTATTTTGTTTAAAAAGAAAAGAATTACATACCGCGGTGTGTTGATCAAAAGCAACTTGGAACATACTTTCCTTCGAGGCCCAAGTTATTGCATAGGATAATTTATATCTTTAATATCTCCGGCCCGCTCAAGATTCAAGATAGTAATTTACATATCAATGTCACTTTTAAATTTTTATTCGAATTTCGAGAGCTCAAGTATAAGATAAAAGCATATTTAATGTCATATATGTCTATTATATTTTTGCTGTCCATATAAATATTTCAAATGGCTTTAAATTCCTATATTGTATTCATTCTAATTAGATGCATCATTATATTCATTAACAATGGTTGGTACTGTATATAGTCCCATCGATCATTAAACTTATTTCTCAATAATTATGGGTTACATATTTATCCAAGATCAACACGTCATGTTAAGATTGATTCCTTATAATTTTGAAGAATCAAATACTTTCTTCATTTGATTTTGAGAGGTCTATCTCTATGAATTATATATATATATATATATATATATATATATATATAATATTTGAGTAATAAATTGTAAGAAACTTTTCAATGATTGTGTTCAAAGTTAGCGTGTGGGTATGTATGGGTAGTAGCCCACTTTTCAATGATTGGGTTTTATTAGACTTTTTTGTTTAGCTTCATGTTTAACTCCCTTATTTAAAAATATATTTTTTGAGCTTTCAAATTTTAAATTTTTTAAAAATTAAAATTAAAATTAAATCATTCACGGGTGATTTACGTCAATTTTATTTTACTAAAAGCATTACCAAAATTGTAAAATTATATCATTCACTGTTGATTTACTAAAAGTTTAAAAAAATAACTAGAGAGAAAAAGTTGAATAAAAAATATTATAAAGTTAAAATATTGTTAGAATATTATTTTTTAATATTATTTTTATATATTAAATTTGAAAAATTCTATTATTTTTTGTGTTTTGTTTAAATGTTTGAGAAAGTTAATAATTATGTAATGATTAGATAAAAAGTCAAATATTTGAAATTGAAAAATATTTATGTTTGATTAGTATTTGGGAAGTAATTATGAAAAATTTTGAGAGGAGATAAAATTTACATAGGAGCTCGCTAGAACTCCTGTTATTGGCTGCTCTCGATATATATATATATATATATATATATATATATATATATATATATATATATTCCCTGTTCGACCCTATTGTAGTAGGAGAAATGAGAGAGATGGATTTCGTCACATTCATGGAGCCACCGAGTCGGGAAATGGAGACGACCTTGTTTGAAAAGGCCATGTTAGGGAAATGGGATGAGGTCGTCAATATATGTACGGAAAATCCAATGGCTCTAGTCTCCAGCATCACCAGGTTACAGGACACAGCATTACACCTAGCTGTCTCCGACGGCCAAGAACAGACGGTCCGGAAACTGACAGAGATCATTTCGGAGCAACCAAATCCAGAAATGGTTCTTGGAGTTGCAAACAAGAGAGGGAACACTCCTCTCCATTTTGCTGCATTGATGGGGAATGTGGCCATGTGTAAGCGCATAGCAGTGGTTGATTCTTCATTGATTGCTCTTCGAAATCATGAGGGAGAGACTCCTCTTTTCATGGCTGTTCTCTTTGGTAAAAAAGAAGCTTTCCAATGTCTTGCCCAGATGCTTACGTTGGATGAGGTCTATAGTTGCTCCAGGAGGAAGAATGGTGACACAATCCTTCACAGCGCCATTTCAGGAGACCATTTTGGTGGGGATTCATGAAACTCATTTTCTATCTGATCTAGATCGATTTTCAAATGATAAACAATTAACGTAAAGTGATCTTTTTCCATCTGGTTATTCATTGATCCTAACCGACTAATATTGCTTCATATACAGATTTGGCATTGCACATAATTAAACTGTTTGGAGAAGGACTGGTAAACGCCGTCAATGAGGAAGGAATCGCTCCTCTCCATCTACTAGCCGAAAAGCCTTCAGCTTTCCCAAGCGGGAGCCGCCTTGGATTTTTCAACAGAATCATTTATCATTGTATGTATCACCGTATCATCACTGCTTATCATTTAAAGAAAATCAAAATCAAAATCAAACTACATACTCATGATCATGATTCAGGTCTATCCATTCTTTTTAGAGTAAGGATACCAATAAAAAAATTTCAGATAAATTAATTTTAATTGCACAAGATAGATATATATTATCATTCAACCATTATCGTTTATTTATCTTAATGATGTTGTATTAAATGGAAAGAAGATTATTCTTTTTAAAGTATTGCTACGTGATTTATTAAAAAAAATTTTAAAAATATATATTGAAAAAATGGCATCTGAAAATTAAAAAAAAAAAAAATGAAGACTAAAACCCTAGCTAGGGCTTACAATTCTATTATCTTTGTCTTCCATTTAATTTTTTTAATTGCGCAATTAACATGGTGCGAAAACTAATAAAGAGTTTCCAAATAATCTAATGCAAATTTGAAAGATGATGAAAGATATAAGGTAAAGGTTAAATGAATCATCATGTATAGCTAGCAATTCTCTTATATGATAATATGATTCTTTGTTTGTATGACATTAATTACGAGCTAATTGTTACTTTGGAAGGCATATATGTTATTAATGATGACCACAAGGACGTGGTACCACACGATTATTATGATCCCCAGCTCCCTATGCTACCGGTAGATCAAGGACGTCCCAAATATGAAAGGAATCGGCCAAATTATCCCGACAACTACAGAACATGCGTCAACTTCTTTCGATTGTTTTGGAATTTCATTACATTTGGTATGTATTATGTAACTGGCCGTTGTTTTTCCTTCTTTTCTTAACTGTGAATTTCTTATATATAAACATAGCAGGATGGCAAAGAGCACCAGCTGAGGGCAGAATAGAGCTATGAGCACGGTTCAGTACTATAGTACCGGCTTTAGCAGTTTAATGCAAAGCTCTCGACTAGATCGAGTTTGATTCATTAATTAACAAACAAATCAAGATTAAACAAAAAACTTTGGCTTCTTTTTTTTCCCCCAAACAAGCCAATGCAAAGCTATATATATATATACATGTGCACTTTCTAATGTAATATATATTTATATATACACGGATCAACTATTTTTATAAACTCTAACTTGTTTGTCGAAAAATTATAAGATGTAAGACACATATATAATCTATGTTGTCATAAAAAGTCATATAAAAAGTACGTACATGAAGATTACTTTCTGTTTAATTTTTATAAATTCATATTTAAATAGTTTAGCGAGCTAAATTAGATATGTAATCTCAGCATAATCAAGTTAAGAAAATAATAAAACAATAATGAATTTAAAAATATATATTATAATGAGAATAATTTATTGCGTTTAAGAAAATAACAAGTTAATCAATATTATTCAAGCAACTTGATCATGAAGAAAGTGGAACTCGTTCAAGAAAGTAAATGAACCAATTACAAATACAAAATATAGTTTGGTAGTTATAAGCTTGAGCTCGACTCACAATTGAATAAAAATAGCAAGGCCTAAACATCAATACAAAATAACGTACTGATGCATTTGTATCTATTATTCATTTGCTATGCGCTACAAACTGAGCTTCATAACCTCTCTCTCTCTCTCTCTCTCTCTCTCTCTCTCAAGTTCTAGTCGCCATCGGAAGGAAGGTTGGAGTACACGCGGATGAAGAGAACCAAAGACAGGGAGGAAATCCAGGCAAGCAATACGAGCATCTGATTCTACTCTTTGTTTGGCACGAGATATGCTAGCTAGGTTTACAAAGAGACTTATAAAAAATAAGTTTACACATCGATATCTATCACCTAATATTATTTCATAAAATATATTTTATAACAAAAGTATATATAATATTGTAGTACATCACTGTAGAATTTCTTGTTAATTATAACTCTATTTGTAGGTTTAACATTTGATCTCATGCATATTCACATTATAATGAATAACATGTATCTTCTTATACAGAAATATTCAAAGCCACCAATGAAGCAGCTTGGAGGTTTCAAATTTTTAGGGCTAATTATAATGGCCTTTTCTACAAATTTTTCAAGCTTGCAAACAGGATGATGCTGATCTTTCTTGGTCTAGGTATATATGTCAGTATACAACGTCAAAAGTTATAACTATTTCTACTGAGCATGCATTATTAGCTAGTACTATACTTTTAAAAAACAGCATTCATTTTTTTCAAAATTTAAGATATTTTGTGTATTATGTTAATAAGGACTTCCCACGATAAGAAAGATATATGAAGAGAAACAGCAGCACACATTATCGATTCAGATCATGAACGAACTTCTAAAGGGTGTTAACATGTACGAATATTATCACGCTGGCACGAAGCCCTCGCAACCTTTGGATACACTAGCCGGAGAAGATCAAGACGAATCAAATCCATATTCAAGTGTCTTGAGCGGTATTAATGGTGATTCTTTTGAAGCTGAGAACAGAGAGGGTAAGCCATGCACGATCCTAATTGATATATATATATATATATATATATATATATATATATATATATTTACTTCTTTCTGATCATTAATTAGCTAGCTAGCAATTAGTATTTTTGAGTGTCTGTGTGTGTGTGTTTTTGAGTTAACTTATCTTGTAAACATCAAAAGATGTGGAAGGAAGCAGTGAAATGGGAAGAAATCTTGAAGGTAGCGACGGCCAGCAAAACAGTCGTACCGGAGTGGGGAAAAAAGCTTCGCTTGAGGATCATGGTAAGTCCCTTTCCAATTGATGATCAGTATCCTTATATTTTGGTAATAAACCACTGGAGAAGACCCTTGTCTTCGGAGCATGGAGTTTTGTGTTATTTCATTTCATTCTCCTCTTCCAAGTTGTTATTGATGTTATTTTTCTGAACTTTTGCGTTAATATAATATTGCAGGGAAGGAAATGAATGCGGAAACGGAAAAGGAGACTGCTCTCTTAATTGCTGCTAGAAATGGCATTGCCGAAATGGTCGAGAAAATTCTAGAATTGCTTCCCGTTGCCATACATGACGTGAACGCAGAGAACAAAAATGTAGTGTTGGTGGCGGTGGAGAACAGACAACCGCATATATATCGACTCTTGTTACGAAGAAATATCCTGATCAGAGATAGTGTGTTCCGGGTAGTGGATAACGACGGGAATAGTGCCTTTCATCTCGCGGCCAAACTTGGAGCCTATAAGCCTTGGCTAATTCCCGGCGAAGCCTTGCAAATGCAATGGGAAATGAAGTGGTATGAGGTAATATATATAGTGTGTATATATATATATATATATACACACAAGAAAGAACAATATATGGTATTAGTTTTCTGTGATAATTGTTAAGAATAGAATGCAAATAACTAAATTTACCTTTTATCATCAGTATAAAGTTTTTGGATAAATGGTGATTTCAGATAATATTAGAATAGAGGTCCTAAGTTCAAACTTGACTCTAAAATTTATCCTGTTTAATTAAGAAGATTATAATGGAAAGGGTTTTGCTACTCATCATCCTCACACACCACACTTTTTTTATTTTTTAAAATTTTTATTTTTATTTTTTGGTTTTATTCTTCTTAAATTTATTGAATTCTTAAACTCATCATCCTTATACCATATATTTAGTAAGAGAAATAAAAGTGTAGTGTATGATGTGTAATATGTGGGATCATGAATATAATTTTTTCAATGGAAATAATTAAATTGACCTCATCAACCATCAGTTTAAACTTTTAAGATAAATGGTGATTGTTAAAATTCTTGATCAAAAATATTTTTCTTCTATTAGGTAACCTTTTATCCTTTCATCAGTTCGTCTTGACAAAGCCTCAAATTATTGAAATTTTATTTTCACTTTTAAATCATCTGCAAACCATTTCATGTCAGTTCAAGGAATAATGAAAGATAATGAAAGGAATGAAAAGATCATGATAATTAAAAAGTAAAAAATAATATTTTTCATTTTCGATTGCCATAATCATAGATGATCAATTGGGCCAATTAATTTTAGCATTATATATATATATATATATATATAAATATAAGATAACGCATATTGAATATTGCTTGGCTTCATGCATGCAGTTTGTTACGGACTCAATTCCCTCCAACTTTGTGCCCCGCTACAACAAGAAGGGCAAGACCCCGGAGGAGGTGTTCATCAAAACTCACAAGCGCCTCGTCAAGAAAGGTGCGGAGTGGCTAACTAGCACCTCCCAGTCCTACTCCGTCGTCGCAGCACTCATAGCCACTGTGGCCTTCGCCACCTCCACCACAGTTCCCGGAGGTGTACAGGAGGGGACAGGCACTCCAACGTTGGAAAACAAACCTGCATTCCACCTTTTTGCAATCTCATCACTTGTTACGCTCTGCTTCTCGGTCACCGCCTTGGTCATGTTCCTCTCCATCTTAACATCACGGCACCAAGAGAGAGATTTTGGGAAGGACCTGCCGAGGAAGCTCTTGATAGGTCTGACATCGTTGTTCATTTCGATAGCTTCGGTGCTGATTTCATTCTGCTCGGGACATTTCTTTGTGGTACAAAATGAACTAAGATATGTGGCATTTGCAGTGTATGCAGCAACGTGCCTACCAGTAACTTTTTTTGCTGCAGTGCAGTTTCCGCTATATTTTGATCTTATACATGCTACCGTTACGAAGGTGCCCCGACGAAGCTACAAGCCAACTCTCTAATGTCCCTTTTTTTTCCATTTTTTCCCCTTATCTTCTCTCTTTTTTCCATTTCATCAAATAAAAAGTTCTATTTGTCATGTTCCCGTATGCATGTATGATCGGCTTTTGACAAAAAATAAAAACTAGACTATTTGCTATGTACATGTTAAATTAATGCTCGACTGCTCTTTCTGTATGTTCTGTCTCGTGCAAATTATATATACCCTTTCGCCAATGGTCGATTTGTATTGTTAACTAATGAAGAATGAGTTTCTCTGCATTTTAAAACATGTCTCAAAAAACTAGCTACCAGCATAAGTACTAATTAATTGAGTTAGTTTACATCCTAACTTGTTTCTTTCAATGGGGGAAAAAAGGAAGGCAAATTAAGGCAAGTGCAAGAGAGACAGCATGAAAATCGAGAACATCTAAGGCTAAATGCGAAAAGAGAAGAAATAAATAAACTGAGGATATATAATTTGGATAAGCTATTTGCTTATATTGGATGAGGATCCTTTACGGTTCAAACTCAACTTTGCGGCTTAGAATGGAAGAGACGGTACATGATATAAAGTATATGTCGTAGTATTTGAGGAGATTTATGTATCTATTTCTCACTCGCTCCAAGTCTTAGAATTCAGATAAGAACTATAAGAATTCTAAATTTGTTTATATTAAGGAATTGTATTACGATCGAACGTATATATATTCACGTTCGAACGGGTCTTGGACAATATTCAAACATTGAGGCTAATTACATGCGAACGTGTAAATTTTTTGTGCCAACGTTCGAATGTTAGTGATTCACGTTTAAACGTTAATTGATTTAATATTAATGTTGGATATTTCAAATTAAAAAAGATTGAGAATTGAAATGCAGTGAGTTAATATTAAAGTCGAATAAGCTAACATTAAAAAAAAATTGAGAATTGAAATTCAAAAACAATATATATATATATATATATTAAATAATATTGTTCATTACATATAATAAAAATAAAGTACAAAAGATGATAAAATTATATAAACAGCACTCAGATCAACGTATTGTTCACCAATCATGTACAATGGAACTTCTCAATCAATGTTGTGACCATCTCGTTTAGAATATCTACATGATGCGCAATCTCGGCGATAGTCTCCTCTACAACCACAATTTGCCTGTCGATATGTACAGTAAGATCTAAGATCACTGCATCAACCCAAGTAGGCTACGCATCCACCGCAGATATACCCATTGGCTGCTGACTAGTACTCCCAATATGGGGAGCAACACTGGGCCTAGATTGGGTCGGCAGAACAAGATCTGCTAGCTAACGTCGAGCATGCCCTCTCCCTAGTCCAAGATATTGAGTAGAAGAAGTCGAGACAACAGGAGTTGGAGTCTATCTTATCACGATAGTCTGATTTAGAGACGCGTTTACAAGAGCGACAAAGAGACCATGAGGTTGTTGTGAAATGTTGTGCAAAACACACATACCAACGATGACAAATAAAGTAAAGGCAATACAATCAAGAACACGAAGCACAATATATGTGGTTTGATAAATTGCTTACGTCCACAGAGCTGCAAAAATCTTATTAAGCAGAGGAGATTACAATCACTCAATCTCAACTCATATTCTCTAGGGCTTTTTGCTCTCTCACACAATATGCACTCAATAGACAATTGTTCTCTCTCAAAATATGCTCGAGCCATCCAACACAAGTCTAATATGATATATTTATAGTGAGTGGCGCTGGAAACCTAATCTGACAAAAACTGCGTACTTCGTTGGAGCGTAGTGTAGAGCGCGCCTCGAGCAAACAAGAAAATGAACATTGGCTCGAGTGGAGTTTCGAGCGAGGGTCAAGTGAACACTAGGGTTTGTGTCTCGCTCGAGCGCAGTGTCGAGCGAACTCTCAAATTTGAGATTCGCTTGAGTGGTATGTCGAGCTATGCCGAGTGAACTTTGGCTCGAGCCAACTATCGAGTCAACTTTCAGCAAACACTTTTTCAACATTAAAACCAGTCTCCACATATACCCCAACAATCTTCCACTTGGAGACTAGGTCTCCACATGCCAGCCATTATTTCCAGCCAAACCCTATCATCTCTACAGCTCACAACTCCAGTCTTCAAGCCAGAAGACGCACTGAAGTCAAGCCCAACTTCTGTCTTCCACGTACATCGCCTTTAGTCAGCACATCCACTAGGCGACTCACAACTCCCACTACACTAGGTGTATTCAGTCTCGTTCCAATCTTGGCAACCTTAGCCAACTTTTCCAAGCTTTCATGAGGAAGGACAAAACTGACTCACTTTGGCTTCTTAACATGTTTCGCAGGAATAAGCTTGCCGTTTTGCACTCTTGTATTTTCCTGCATATCATTGGACCCTGATGTTAAATACAAGGAGTTAGATCTCTTACCATGCGCTAGGAACAGCGCACCCTTAGTGATCTTCCAAGCTCCTCCAGAGAACGCTACTTCCAAACTGCTGTCATCAAGCTGTCTCACAGAGATAAAGTTTTTCTTTAGATCTGGAACATGCCTTACTTGCTTTAAAGTCCACACACTCTTGTTTGGAAGTGTCATGTGCACATCATCCACTCCCACTACATCCAATGCCTTTCCATCAGACACATACATCTTTCCAAAATCACTAGTAATATAATTCTGCATGATTTCTCGATGTAAGGTGCTATGGAATGAAGACCCTGAATCCAATACTCAATCATTAATCGGACTGTGCATTGCAAGAAGTAAGGCATCATGAATTTTTTTCTGCCACTACGTTCACAACATCATCCTCAACACTTTCTAGATTCTTGCAGTTTCTCTTGATGTGGCCAAGCTTGCCACAACTTTAGCACGTGATCTGCTGCCCATATCCCGTCTTGCTCTTCCCTCTGCTCTTGGAGTTTGACCTGTCATATCCTCTACCCCTATAATTGTAAACAATCAGGGCCGATCCAGAACCCGAGGACTCATCCGAGTCTCTCCTACATACCTCTTCAGCAAGCACCATGTTACATATGTCATCGTAGTTCAGTTTTGCCTTGCCAGCTAAACTACCCACTAGGGGTGTAAACTCAAACCGAAAAATCGATCCGGACCAGATCAAACCGGACTGGTTTTTAAAATGTAAAAATCGGCCGGTTCCGGGATTTTTTGGCCCGGACCGGACCGGTTAATTAAAAAAAATAAAAAATAATATTTTTATATATAAGTTTTATACAAAATATTTTATATATATTAAATATTAATATATATAAGTTTTATATATAATATATAATTATAAATTTTTATGTGAAATTTTATATATAATATATATTCATATATAATATATATTCATATATGAAGTAATTTCTTATTATAATTTATAAATTATTACATAAAATGTTAATACTAAATAACTAAAAGTTTATAACTAATATTAATATATAACTTATAACTATACCAATAGTCTAATATTAATACTATTATATAGTCTAATATATTAATAAAAGTATAAAATAGTTTTTTTTAAATCAAATCTTTCTTTTTTATAAACAAATTTTTAATGCAAATTGTGAAACTTACATGTTAAAAAAATCGGAAAACCGGACCGGACCGGACCGGATAGGAAACCGGTAAAACCGAAAGTACCAGTTTAGGAGGGTAACCGGTGCGTAATCGGTTTTGAAAAATACAAAACCGGTACATACCGGTTAGGTCTTAAATTTTGTCCAAAACCAAACCGGACCAGACCGATTACACCCGTACTACCCACAGCCATCCTCATGGCCTCCCAACTATTTAGCAATGATGCCAACAGAATCAATACTATGATCTCATCATCAAACTCAATCTCTATAGAAGACAGTTGATTTGTGATCGTATTGAATTCATTCAAGTGTTGGGCTACAAACATACATTCTGACATATTCAGATTGAATAATTTCTTCATCAAGTGCATCTTATTGTTCGCAGATGGCTTTTTATACATTCCTTACAAAGTCGCCATGAGATCCACTGTGGTTCTGGACAAGGTCAGCCGAACAAGCCCTAGAACCTGTCGATTTAACATGGTCCACTCAGCATCAGCCATGTTCTACGGCTTCTTTCCCAACAGTGGAAGGTGGAGTCTCTTCCCATTGATATAATCTTCGATCTGCATATTCCAGTACCCAAAATCAGTGTTGTCGAACTTCTCGATCCCGGGTGCATTCACTTTATCTCTAGCCATCATTCTCCTTCAGATCCGATCTTAGCTCTTGATACCGGTTGTTGTGAAATGTTGTGCAAAACACACACCAACGATGACAAATAAAGTAAAAGCAACACAATCAAGAATACAACGCACAATATACGTGGTTCAACAAATTGCCTATGTCTACAGAGCTGCAAAAATCTTTAACCAGAGGAGATTACAATCACTCAATCTCAACTCACACTCTCTATGGCTTTTTGCTCTTTCACACAATACGCACTCACTAGACACTTCGCTCGAGTGGAGTGTCGAGCGTGCCTTGAGCGAACAACCAAGTGAACAGGGGCTATTTACATAGTCCCTCCCCCCTTGTGAATGATACTTGACTCAAAAAGAACAAAAAATCTCTCTCTCTCATTAGGTTCTCTCTAGTTACAGTATCTAGGTTGTGGAATATTATGTAGGTGTTGCTCTGGTATATTATCTCGTAGCACACTCCACCTTCGTCGAGAGGATTTGGGATGAAAAATGACGTTAGAGAATCTATGGAACAACTGCACTAGATCTACGATTTACCGACGAGTTAATATCGCTTCCACTGTGTATGCCTTGATCTAGTATTTCTAATAATGCAGATTCTTAAGAACATGAGTATTATTTTGAATATGGTTTTAATAATTAAGAACGTGATTCTTAAGATTCGTTTTTTCTTTTGCAAGCAGCTAGTTCTACTTTAAATAGATTGTTTTTAGCTTAAATTAATAGATTCACCTTCAAGATATCATAAGACAGACATATCAAATATATATAAATTAGCTTTTCTTCCAACATGCATGCTACTTTGGAATTAGGGGATGAGGTTTTTCTGAAACTAGCCGGCCCAAAGTCATAAACATTAACGTTTTTGTTCTTCTGTTAAAATCACCTAGCTAGATCGATCAATAACGTATTGAGCGTTCTAAGACACAAGAAATATTGACTTATTTCTTAGGTAAAATCATCTAAAATTCACAAATTAAAGATGTGCTAATATATATTTATATTGATGATTATAGGATTATGAACTGCGTATAGATGTCACGTACGTTTGGCGAACGTCCTATAACTCATTATATAAAGAAAGAAAGAAAGGACATATTCTTTAAGTTTTGACGTTTTAATTAGCCTGCATGCATTAATTCTCCTCTCTTACTATTAGTTTGACAGACAACATTATTCTTTAAGTTTAAGATCAATGTTTATGTTTCGCTTTTACTTTAAATAAATTGAGTATCGATCCCTTTTACTTTAAATTAATAGATTATAGACATGACCGCAAAACATGAGATCATGTGTGCATCAAACTGCATATAATTAATGCTTTTCTCCGGATGACCACATGTTAGTTTGGAAGGGGAATGCGTTTAATTTTCAGAAACTAGCCCAGCAATATCATAAATAATTTTTCTTTTTTCTTTTTAATTTTAACTTGATCACATGTTTGCGGAAATTATAAAGTAATTATAAATAAATAATGAAAACTAGAAAGAATTTTTTTACTTTTATTGATTATCAATGTGTAAAGCGTTTTATAAATCTAGCTATTTTACTTTTTCTTTGCATTCACTCTCTAACAAGATTTTTTTTCTCTACTTTTCATGTTCAGATTCCCTAAATAAAAATTAGCTAGTGCGACAGCATATTTCTGTATAATTTTCAATGATTCTTTTATTCGATAATGAACGGCCAGGAATTGTAGGAAATATATAAGGATTGGCCGGGATTGATTATAAAAAAGAGTAATACTATATATAATCGTAAAGTATGCAATTACTGAACATGATGCATCACTTTGAATTAACCTATGCGTGGGATAAAAGCAGGATCGATGTGGCCGGCAACCTTCTGATTTTCAATCTTGTGCAGGAAGTGCATGTAGTGCTAGCTTTTTTCTCTATTTAAAGGTTGTGAGATATCTCCTAATTATTTGGTTCTTTTTAAAAAGAGATTATAACTATTACTATTTTTTTCAATTTAAGAGGAGCATGAAATACCTAATATTTAAGTTTTAAGAAAATATTATTTGTCATCCACACACCATACATTAACATACATGTGATTTTGTCAAATTTATCCTTCTATTTAAACACACATATTGTTTAAATAGAATGGTAAAAGTGACAAATCACGTCATGTTGATGAGTGGTGTATGAGATGATAATTGTAGAATTTTTCAAGATTTAAGGTGCAAAATCTATACGCAACTTTAACAGTACATGATATATTCTATTTCAATTTCTATATATTCCATTTTAAAGGAATAATTTGGTCTGTAACCTCAGTGCTTTGCCCCGATCGATTAACATGATATGCCTCCTTGTGCAATATTTTTAAGGAATAAGTACTATTTGTGCTATATATAACAAATTACTTGATATTTGCTCATTCCCTTACTAATTTTGTCCACATATATATATATATATATATATATATAATATGCTTTGTTTAATGAAAATCACATGACATTTTTTTTAATTTAAAATATACTGAAATTTATAAAAATTATTTTTAAAAGTTCAAATAAAAAATGAGAGAAATTAGGATAATTAAATTTAATTAACACGGGTCGTTGTACATATTCGATCTAATTAGTGGTATCTTGTACCGTTAAAAAATAATAGATGGTTAACGAAAATATATTATATTTAAACGCAAGTTTTTTCAAACTCAAAATTAGTTTCATAAATCCTAAAAGTTAAGATCACTCTGTGTAAATCAATGAAAACTCTTGAAATGAAGTTGCATTTTACCTTTTTACACCATTAATAGAGGAGGACTGTGCTTACGTACGTGTGTGCATGCGCGTGTATAAATGATCAGCACACATGCATGCATGCACCCAGCCCTAACATGAAGCACCATTCTATATATCTAGCTTCCAATAATATTAGAAATACGTAGAAAGGAGAGAGACATGGAATATTCCATCGTCCAAGGTTCGAGTCCAGAAGAGGGGAAGACCTTGTTCGAAATGGCCATGAAAGGGAAATGGAGTGAAGTCGTGGATACATGTACGGAAAACCCATTTCTTCTATCGGCCGGTGGTATCACCAGGACAAAGGACACACTATTACACCTAGCTGTCTCTGAAGGCCAAGAAAAGACGGTCCTGGAAATTACAAAGGTCATATCGGAACTACCAATTAGTAAGGAGTTTGTTGGACGTAGAAACGATGGAGGGAATACCGCTCTTCATCTTGCTGCAGTGGTGGGGAATGTTGCCATGTGTAAGTGCTTAGCAGGGATTGATTCTTCGTTGATCGTTGCACGTAATGAAGACGGAGAAACTCCTCTTTCATTGGCAGTGCTCTTTGGTAAAAACCAAGCATTCATATGTCTTACCCAAATGCTTATGCTGGATAAGGAGCGATTTAGCCATTCCAAAACGATGAAATATGGTACTCACGGGTACACGATTCTTCACTACGCCATTAATGGAGACCATTATGGTGAGACCGGAATATATATATATATATATATATATACATATATATATATATATATTATTGTGACCTGAAATGTTTTTTGCTTTCACTTTTATATCATTATTAATTATTAATTAGTTTATATTAATCATGATTTCCTATGTAAATATTAAAGACTTAATGCTTCGATCGCTTTTCACATGACAGATTTGGCATTGGACATAATTAAATTGTACGGTGAACGAGGTTATAACGTTAACGTTGCTAATGAGGAAGGAATCACGCCTTTCCATCTACTAGCGGGCAAGCCTTCGGCTTTCCCAAGCGGGAGTCTTCTTCTTCTTGGATGGTGCAAAACAATCATATATCACTGTATATATCCCCAACTCATCACCGCGTTCAGAGAGAAAAAAAAAAAAAAAAAATCTCTTTCAAGCACTTTTAGTTCAAAAGCTAGGTAACTGATCATGATAAAAATAATAAATAAAACAATATGTCGGTTGATACATTAAGGTCGAGGTATATATATATATATGAAAGAATGATAATGAAATGGATAAATGAATCATGTATGGAATTTGTCTTGTAGGATATATGATTTTTTTCTTTTTTGTATTACTTATCCTTTGCTGTTACTTTGGAATTAGGCATGATTGTTGATGAGCACGACGTGGAACAAAATCATGATCACCCGATAGAAAGGAACTACAGAGCATGCGTCAACTTCTTACTATTGTTTCGGAATTTGGTTAGATTAATTGGTATGTATATATATTTTTCTTTTCTTTTCTTAACTGGTAATTTCCTATATACATCATATCGTAGGATGATCACAAAAACACTAGGGGAAGTCAAATTTGAGCCACTAGCCTCTAGTTTACCATACCGCCGGCTTTAGCTAGCAGTTTAAAGGAATAAATCGGCCGGACGTTGCAAATGAAAACATTTGTTCATGAAAAACTTGATTGAGTATGACTTGTTCAATAATTGCACCAAGCTTGAACAAAAACTTGTGCTAATTTATTTAGCGATTTGAACTTATTTAAACTAGTCATGCAACGTCTTGTATAACGTCCTCGTATAACTTTTTAGAAAATTTCTAATAGTCATCCCCTATACTACACACCAATATGTGATTTATCATTTTTGTTATTCTATTTAAATATATACATATTGATGTGTAAATATATGTATTTAAATATAATAACAATAATGACAAATCAGATGTTGGTGTGTGATGTGGAAATGATAAGTAGTATTTCTCAATTTTTTATATACTATTTTTATAGTATTGTTTTTAATTTTAAAATGAAACCAACTTAAATTTGAACAAATAGGATGGAATCATGTTTCGTCTGATGTGATAGATGTTTTTAAACTCCCACGAATATAAGTGCATATATATATATATATATATGTATCAATGTATATGTAAACTCATCAAACTATATACATAAATGGAAAATTAATTGGTTTGTCAAAATATTTAGAAAAAGTCATTACATATGATATACATAATCTATTTTGTGATAAAAAAAACCATATAATTTATTACAAACACAGCATTCTTAGTTAATTACCTTTTCTAAATTCATATATTTATAGTTTACCTGATTAACTTAAATATATAACCTCACCATTATTAATTAGTAAATTAGTCAAGCAACAAATAAGGCTAATATGTAAATGGACAATGCTTAAACATAGACATATATAGAACATTAATTATAAGTTGATGGACAATGTTCTATATATGCATGTTGTCATAATTCATTTGCTATATATGCGGTATTGACCGAAACTTATTTTTCTTTTCTCAAGTACAAGTCGCTATCAGATGTAAGGTTAGAGAACAGAGAGATGAAGAGAGCCCTGAAACACAGCCCGAAAATCCAGGCAAGCAATGCAGTCATGGTGTTATTTCATCAAGTATTATTTTTGAATAGGAGTTTTATAATCTAATAGAATAATGCTATTACTCTTCTTCAATTTGTTTCTTCATTTTGACTGTTTATTTATTTAATTTTTTTTAATGATTAAAGAAGTGATCACTGTGTTTTGGTATTTTGTTTTTTAAAAAAATGTTTAAACATGTTTAAAAAATGCTTAAAATAAAAAGTAAAAAAAAAGTACAATTTGCAATAGGGCCGGGGCACACCAAGCAGGCAAATTGAGGCACTACTATAATATAAAATACCACTCATCAAGTGATGTTTGGATAATTTTTTTTCTTTTGTATTTTTTTTTTGTAAGCCTAACATTTCATCTGTTTTGTAATTAGAATGAATTACTTGTATTTTCTACAGAACTCAGAACTCAGAATGGAGCTTGGAAGCATCGATTTTCTCCGGCTATCTATGGCCTTTTCTACAAAATTTTCAAGCTTGCAAACAGGACAATGGTCATAGTTCTAATTGCTCTAGGTATATATAGTATAGAACAGAAGTAACTAATATTAATTTATTGAAAAGTTCACAGAGATTCTGGGAATAATTATATATTTTTTGTGTCCTTAAATTACCGATTGTTATGGTTATGTCATGTGCATTCTTAATGATCATGTATACAATAGCATTCATGTCTATTTCTTAATTATGGTATTTTGTATATGATGACGCTAACAAGGAATTCCCACGATAAGAAAGATATATGAGGAGAAAAAGAAGCACAAGTTGTCCATTCTGATCATGAACGAACTTCTAAGGAGTACTGTCGATGAGGTGTACGAATATTATTACCGTGGGTCGAAGAAGGCCTTGCACCCGTCAGATACAGCCACAGTAGATCCGGATGAAATAGATCCATATCTCGATGAAGATGACACCCAAACAGGTAATCCAGTCATGGACTAACCTTCTCCAAAACTCAGATCTAACTTTTTCCTGGACCTGCATGCAGTTCTGTTCTTGTAAACGGCATGCCCAAGATGGTAGAGAAGACCCTTCTTGGGTGCTTCGAACACTGATCATGTGAAGGAAAAAGTTTTTTAGAAATATATTTTTTATTTTAATTTAAAGATGTTTGGATTTAAAATGTTTTTTTTTTTTTTTAAATATTGAATATTTCTGATCCGTTGCCAACTTGCGAAATATTTCTTATATATTAGTTACAAAGCTAATTATTATTCTTATTAGTAATTTTGTTATTGTTCTTATATTACTAGAGACTCCTATTTTAATTGCTGCTCGAAATGGCATTTCCGAAATTGTGGAGAAAATTCTGGAACTGTTTCCGATTGCCATACATGACATGAATGAAGAAAACAAGAATGTAATGTTGTTGGCGGTGCAGTACAGACAACCACATGTATTTCAAATCCTGCTACAGAAAAATATCATGATCAGAGACAGGGTGTTACGGGTGGTGGATAAAAGTGGGAATAATGCAGCTCATCTCGCAGCTGAGCTTGGAGCATATAGGCCTTGGCTGATTCCCGGGGAAGCCTTGCAAATGCAATGGGAAATGAAATGGTTTGAGGTACACATATAGAAAAACCTATATATATATATATATTTGAAATAATTAATTGTTGTCGTGTGCGTACTTGATGCTCGGCTTCATGCAGTTCGTGACACAGAACATTCCCTCTAACCTTCTTACCCGCTGCAACAACGACGGCAAGACCCCTGAGGAACTGTTCATCGAGAATCACAAGCAGCTCGTCAAGGACGGTGGCAAATGGTTAATTAAAACCTCCGAATCCTACTCCCTTGTCGCTGCACTTATAGCCACTGTGGCATTTGCCAGCTCCACCGCAGTTCCTGGAGGCGTCAAGGAGGATAATGGCAGTCCAACATTGGAAAACAGAACCCCATTCCACCTCTTTGCCATCTCATCACTCATCGCACTCTGCTTCTCGGTCACGGCTTTGGTCACATTCCTCTCCATCTTAACATCAAGGAATAAAGAAAAGGATTTCGGAAAGGACTTACCAACGAAGCTCTTGATAGGTTTAACGTCCTTGTTCTTTTCCATAGCTGCAGTGCTGATTACATTCTGCTCGGGACATTTCTTTGTGATAGACGAAAAGTTGAAATATGTGGCGTATCCAGTGTATGCGGCAACCTGCCTACCGGTAACTTTTTTTGCTGTGATGCAGTTTCCGCTGTATTTTGATCTTATTGAATCTACCTTCAAGAAGGTGCCACGACGTAGCTACAAGGCGTCCGTTCTGATCTAAGTAATGTTTGATTTGTTTTGGGAAAAAGGAAAAAAGATCAACTGTTTGTCATATTTTCTATATTATATGTACGATGAAATTAATGTTTGAATGCATGCAATTAAGGTTGTGCTTGGATAGTACTGAGGTGATTTAAGATATTTTGTGAATAATATTGAAAAAATAATGATAAAATATTAAATAATAATAAAAAATAATGAAAAGTATATAAAAAATAATAATAAAATAATAAATAATAATGAAGTATTATCAAAATATTCTAATACCTAAACGGAGCCTTAATTCTCTTTTTGATCTTCTTCTGTCTGATCATGCAAACCCGCCTCTGGTTTCTTTGTGCCGTAGATGAAGCATGAGTTTTTGCGTTTCAAACTACATGCAGCATCTCTCCCAAAAAAACAACGAACCAGCATACTTGCTATGCGGCTTGCATACCATTGCACGTCCCAAGTTGTTTATTCCAATGAAAAGATCAAGAAAAGGAAAGGTGAACGTTTAATTTCTAGCTAGAGTCTTGAGGCAGGCAAATATACTGCACCACATCAGCATGCATTCACTAATTAGCATTTACTAAATGATTGTTTTTATTTTTTTATTTTATTGTTTTAAGTTTTATTATTCTAACCGTTGGGCATTTCCACCGGAGCCCCAGCACACATGCAGGCGGTACTGTTGCAGTCATATTGTCGCACCGTTTTATCTCTCTCTTTCTAATTATCTTTTATCTCTGTAACTCCAATCAGCATACGTATGTTTCTCTTTTAACCATTGCTTGATTTTGGAACAACGTGGTAATGATCCCGCATTAGTTTCTTTTAAAGTATATGCATTGACCCGTGGTCCCTCACATAAAGCATTTTGATATACTGCATGCATAGTTCGAAGTTATAGATTTCACACTATGGACCGTGAACTTAATCGAAAGATGCAAAACTGTGACATGTTGGTTGAGGGAAGTCATGGAACAGATGATATTGACTACTATAGTGTCATACATGACATTATCAGATTAAAATACCTAGGTGAGAATGTGACATATGTTTTTAAATGTGATTGGTGGGATATAGGCGGTGGTCGGGTTTCGATACATAGGGATAATCACTTTATGAGTGTCAATACTGCATGCAAATTATACGAATATGATCCAATTGTATTGGTTTCTCAAGCTACCTAAGTTTATTACTTGGTTGATCCAAGGAAAGGGGTCGATGAAGATAGTGAAGAGATAACTTGACGAGTCGTACAAAAATTTGTGCCTCAAAATATATATCATGCAGGAATGGTAGCGGATCATGACTATAATGGAGATGAAGATGACACTTATGTTATAGAGGTCTACTAGGAAGATGGAGAGGTTATAAATTTATTTGTTGACCTCGGTGCACTTGAACTAATCCCCTTATGTAGAGATGCCGTGTAAAGTCCCAGTTCCCAAGGATCCGGAGAGTTAATTCATATTACCTGATAATCAACTCCAACACTGTTAATATACTTCTAAATGCTCCAATGCAAATGTTAACACTTTCAATTTAAATAATCACAAAAACTCATTTATCAAATCCTCGATATCAAAAAAATTATCAACTTCTATACAAGTCACATAAACTCAAATTTCCATAATATAATAAGACTTTAAATTTTCAATATTATAAAGAAATTTTTATTCAAATTAATTTCCTCAATATAATCAATTCTTCAAAATGTCACATCATCAGAACACAATAAAATTTCTTAATAAAAATCACCAATACTCATCAAAACTTTCTATTCTTAATCTACTATTCTTAAGTCATCTCACCTAATGCTTAATTAGTCTTGATCCTTAGCTGAAATATCCAAAATCATCTGAAAATAATGGAGATAAGGGAATGAGTTATCAACAACTCAGTAAACAGAGAATATATATTAATATATAAACATGAGCATTTATCAAACTTTGAAATGCTGAACAAAATACAAAATCGAATGCAAAATCAGAAAACTTTTTTTCATAATACAAAATCGAAATATGTTTCAAAAAAAATATAAGAGCGAAACTTTCAAAAAACATTTTTATTCAAAACATCATTGGCATAGCATAACTAAAACATCATATCAGAACAAAATTTCATATTTAAACACAATGGTAGGGTTGTGCATTCTGTAGAAAGCCAAACAAAACATAAATCACCATGAATATCAAAGCGAATGCACTCAGAACCAAAAATCACTATTATATCTCGTGGTGAGCCAGATGTCACTATTGTATCTTGTGACAGGGCTAGAGGTCGCTATTGTATCTTGTGACAAGGCTAGAGGACACTATTGTATCCCGTGACAGGCCACATATCAGAGCGAGGATGATAATGAGTATGAAGATCTACTTGATGATGGTCTCACAGACGATCAAGTGCGTTTGCTAGTGAGAGACCCTTCGGCTCCTAATGATGGGAGTAAGGTGATCCGACAGGCTGATTGTATAGCATTTTTCATAATGCTTAATTTGATTGTTGGCTATAACATCAATCTGAAAAAATACAAGACTGATTTTGGGATCGATTGAGCCAGATTTTTGCTACAGATAGCACGGGGGGACCCCATTGATCTGTCATTGTATTTATTCCTCTACATTCAATCGGAGTCACGTTTTTCCAGTGGAGATAGTCTACTATTTGCACTGCTAATATCTAACATTCTACTCCGATCAGGGGGTTACAGTGCTATTCTTTTATGTCATAGAATAGCACCAGTGTACCAAGACCACCTACAGGTCCAGCTTCTAGTAGTACTGTCATAGTTGAGAGACAGCCTCCTGAGGCTACTTTAGATCAAGTACGAGCTTTGTTAGTGGAGTTCATTAAGCTCATCATGGAGAAGCTTAGAGATCTGGAAGGACACATTAAAATGTTACAAGAGGATGTTGATTTACTTAAGCAATAGTGATCATTTTAATTATTATTTTACTTTTTTATTTTGTATTGAACATTATATGTTTGAGATGTAATTAATGTATGGTTTTTATTTTTCGTGTTTGCTATCTTGTTTATTCTTTTCATTTTACTTGCCGTTCATGATAATATAAAAAATGATACTATCTTTAAAGTTATATTTATATAAATTTAACATAAAAGAAATCACTATAAAGTTTTGAAATTAATTACATAAAATTAATTTATGAATTTATAAATATTTTAACTCACTGCAAATCATAATATATTATATATACACATTTTTATATTTTTAAAATGATAACAAATTAATGGAAAAAATGTATATTACTTTAATGGAAAAAATATATGCACAAATACATACTAATAAAAAAATTAATTGAAAAAAATGTCCATTCGAATAAAAAAATCTAAGTTCGAACGGTTATTAACTTTCCCCAAGAAAGATAAATTAATTTTCCACTAATTTTATTATTCGAATAGATTATACACTGTTCGAACAGAATTAATTTTATGTTCAAATTTATTTTATTCCATTCGAACGATTTTCCTTTTTTGAGATGATTGGATATTTATTCGTTCGAAAGAATTTAGTAACTCAGACATTTTCGTCTCCAAAAATAACTTTTAGGGATGAAATTTAATTCGTCCCTAACGAATTTCGTCCCTAAAAGTTAAATATGATCTTGTAGTGATAGTAGGAGATCATGATAATTAAATTATAATGTTTAAATTATGAGTTCCTTTCCATTTTACAATTAGATAGCATATCCCCAAAATTATAATGAAATAATGGCATACTGGAAAAGCAATGCAAATGAAGTTAGTGATTTGAGAAAATACTTTTAGTTGCTTGTATAAATTTTGTAGGGAGCATCAAATCATGTTTACTAAATGATATAAATCAATTCTATCATGTGTTTCTCTCTATGTTACACGTGGTAACGATCATTTCTCTTTCACTTGAAACAGATAGAATATAGGTCAAATTGACAGGTGAAATGATCACTCCACTCAAACACTAAATTATATATACTAAACGAATACCAAGAAGTTCAAGAGAGAATCTTGTTACTGTCGGCGTACATCATGTGGCACCGGTGTCTATTAATAATCTAAACTAATTAATAATAATATACAAGTGAAAGCAAAAAACATATATATATATATATATATATATATTTATATTCCGGTCTCACTATAATGGTGATCTCCATCAATAGCGTGGTGAAGAATCGTGGACCCGTGAGTACCATATTTCACCATTTCGGAATTGATCAAATATGGGTCCTGATCAGCCAGCTTAAGCATTTGGGTAAGACATAGGAATGCTTGGTTTTTGCCAGAGAGCACAGCCAATAAAAGAGGAGTTTCTTCCTCTTGATTACGTGCAATGATCAACGAAGAAATCAATCCCTGCTATGCACTTACACATGGCCACATTCCCCACCACTGCAGCAAGATGAAGAGCGGTATTCCCTCGATCGTTTCTCTCTCGGACAATATAAACATTAGTTGTTCCGAAATCATCTTTGTAATTTCCAGGACCGTCTTTTCTTGGCCTGAGAGACAGCTAGCTGTAATAGTGTGTCATCTGTCCTGGTGATACTCCCGGCCAATAGAAGAAATGGGTTTTTCCGTACATCTATCCACGACTTCACTCCATTTCCCTTTCATGGTCATATCGAACAAGGCCTTCGCCTCTTCTGGACTCTCACCTTGGACTATTCCATTTTTCTCTCCTTTCTACGTATTTCTAATAATATTAGTGGAAGCTAGATAGAATAGAATGACTCTACTACTGGTGCTTGTAAGAGTTTTATTTAAAGTACTCTATGTCCCACACACCATCTTGATAGAACTTGGAATAACTCAAAACTTATCAGTTAATAGATGAGTTATAATTGAAGAAGAAAAATTTAAAGAGATAAGATTAATTAACTCTATATCTCTAATCACAGTTAAAAGCAAAGTTTTAGATTGCTTGATGGCAAGAAGTTTATAAATAGCATTGAGGGGTCAAAGGGTTCTCACCTACAACATCTGTCTCTAGCCATCGAGAGAAATTAAGGAGGGTAAGTTGCTAGGGTGATCCTTCTCTTACAGTCAGATCAAATTTTTCATCAAACAGATGGAGAAATGTACGTGTTTAATTAACGCACTGCACGTCCATCCTCTCTCACCCCGTGCGTTGCCTCTCTTCCACCCAGCCACCGCCGCACGCCGCCGTGCGCGACACCGCCCCTCCCATCAGCTTCCCCACCTGTCGGCGACCACCTCCCTCCGTTTCCAGCTCCTCCATCGTCGCCGATAGCCCCCACGCCCAACACCAAGCGGCGGCACCTCTTGTGTTCGTGCGCCGCCGTCGCGCCACCTCCGGCCACCATTTCTTCACCACTTCATTCTCCACCTCCTAGCAACCCATTGGACCCAACCCCACCTCCGATCCGTCACCGGTGAAGCACATCCAACTCCATTTCCGTTTTGGGTATTTTTGCAATTCAACCACCATTTGCACCGCCACCCACGGCCAACCACCACCACCACTAGCTTCACCGACATCCCTAGGCCCTACCCTATCAATCTCGGGTCTTCGTTTGCATCCGTTCAAAAGTAAATTTTTTAGACCCACAACCATAGTGCATTTGGCACTGTTCTGTTGCTGTGATACCGCTTCTTGCAACTCCGTGATCCTCCAGAAATTATTATATAGCATTGTAAGTATTTTCCAAAGAATTCTTGTGATTTAAATGTATTTTTGCACTAATACATTACACTGTGAACTGTTGGTTGGTTTTGCCGGACTGAGTTCGAGGAGTACGGGGGTCGGTTGGATTAGTGGAGGAAGTTTGTTTGTGATTGGATTGTGTTGGCAATTGTTGGTTGGGATTTGTATTGTTCATGTACATTACATATATGCACGCATGATCATGTTTGTAAAGGAAACTGGGTTTTCGTGTATTGCATTCATGTTCATGTATTTATTGAAACTGGGTTTCATGTGTGAGAATGTTTTTGGGTGCGTGTGTATCACGACCCCAAGTCGAGATGGGGCATTATCTCGGTGGAGCTCCTCTGGTCACTCGGGAGCAGAATATACTAAGTGACGTCCCCTGGATTATCGCTGGGCGACAATGGGATCGGACGAGATGGTCTCGTGCTGACTCCGTGGCCCCTCTGTTGGTGGGGGCTAGAGGATGTTTGGCCACGAACGCGCTGGGCGCGGAACTAGGCATTGCTTGTTGCGTAGTGAGTGCTTGGTCATGAACGCGTTGGGCGCGGAACTGGGCATCGCTACGAAGCCAGGACGTGCGAATGGTCCTTAGGGAGATCATTGTGCATATGGTAATAATGGATTGGCTATTTTTTGGAAAAATAGTGTGTGTTGGATTTTTGTGTAAATCATTTTCTGGGAAAATGTTTTACGGATATTTTTAGGCCAAATGAGATTTTGGCGTGTGTTGGAAAATATATCATTTTCGGGAAAAATGATATTTTGAGAATAATGCATATTTTATCATATGCATGCATGTTGGTTGCATTAATGTATTTTTATTCCCGAGGGTTGTTTGGTTTATACTTACCTGTGGTACCATTTTATGGTAACGCAGATTTTGATGCAGATGAAGGTGAGGGTGAGCCTGGGGATTCGGCTCTGCCCGATGAGTGATTTGGTATCACTCGTTTTATTTGAGACTTGTAAAATATTTATTTGGATGACTGTATAATTTTTTAAACCTTTTTACAGATTGTTTAAATCATGTTTAAATTGTGGTACCTAGTAGACTTAATTATCCGCTACGTTTTTATTATACACTGTTGCATGTACAGACACTTGGCACTATTGTTGGGATGCATGACCATGTTGTCATCATCCCGATGTCATGATTCTCGCGTCCCTCTTCGTGGGAGTCGAGGCGTCACAACATTGATTACAAAGAGACAATTTCTCTAATATCTAAAAATGACTCTTTTACGATCATTATGGCATTGGTGTCTTATTATGATTTAGAGTTACACCTGATGGATGTGAAAACAACATTTTTAAATGGAAGTTTGGATGAAGAGGTCTACATGGAGTAGCCAGAAGGCTTCTTAGAAAAGGACAAAGATCACCTAGTATGTAGGATTATGAAATCGATATACGGGCTTAAGCAAGCTTCCTAACAATAGTACTTAAAGTTCCATGATACCATTACTGCCTTTGGATTTAAAGAAAATATTGTTGATCGATGTATGTACCTAAATGTCAGTGGGAGTAAGTTCACAATTTTGATCCTATATGTTGATGATATCTTGTTAGCTAGTAGTGATCTTGGCTTACTTTATGAAACCAAGGGTTTTCTCTCTAAGAACTTTAAAAAGAAAGATATGGGTGAGGCATCATTTGTGATCGGAATCAAAATTTTTGAGATCGAAAACACGGACTGTTGGGATTGTCTTAGAAAGGTTACATAGAAAGAGTTCTTGAGAGATTTGGCATAAAAAGTTGTTCGCCACTGGACACTCCAATATCAAAAGGTGATAAGTTTAGCCTATCAAAATATCCTAAAACTGAGTACGTGTGTAAAGAGATGGCAAAAATCCCCTATGCTTCAGTCATGGGGAGCTTGGTATATGAATAGGTTTGCACGAGGCCATATATTAGTTTTGTAGTAGGCATGCTTCGGCGTTACCAAAGTAACCTAGGAATGTCTCATTGGAAAACAGCAAAGAGGGTATTGTAATACTTGCAGGGAACTAAGGATTACCAGCTTACCTTCAGAAGAACTGACAGTTTGGAGGTAACTGGATACTCAGACTCTGATTTCACTGGTGGCCCTGATAGCAAGAAATCCACTTCAAGTTATGTTTTCCTGTTGGCTGATGGAGTGATCTCATGGAGAAGTATGAAGCAAACAATCACTTCTTTATCTATAATGGAGGCTGAGTTTGTGACGTGTTTTGAGGCCACAATGCATGGTTTATGGTTGATAAACTTTATTTCAGGGCTTGAAGTTGTCGATTCTATAGCCAGGCAGCTAAGAATTTATTATGATAATTCCTCTGCAGTATTTTTCTTAAAAAACGATAGGTATTCTAAAAGTGCCAAGCACATGCATGGAGTTGAAATACCTAAGCGTTAAGTAGGAAGTACAGAAACAAACAGTGTCCATAGAACATATTAGTACTATGCTTATGATAGCAGACTCATTAACAAAGGGTCTAGTAGCAAAGCAGCTTAAAGAACATGTTGATAGAATGAATCTTATGATATGAACATGTTAATGAGCTCATAGATGTTTTGAATTCTATTTGGACACTTAATGATATCTATTATGGTTGTTTTGTTTCTGTTTTCTTGTCTTTCCACTTTATATGTACATTAAATGGTGTGGATGAATGATGACAAGATATGTCTACAATAGACATGAATTGGAACCCAAGGCATTACAATATTACCCTTAATTATCCCAATTAAAGATCATGTTAAATTAAGTTACTGGTGTTGTGGTACATAGAAGGAAATTTGTTGATTATATAATAGATGACTGCCATGACTCGCATTAGTTTATGGTTTGACATTAATATTAAGGAACTCATGAAATGTATTTTGAGTTATGAAAAGTTTCAGGAAATGAATTTACGCAGTATGGTTTATTTCCTGTAATAAACCTATGAATGAAAAATATTATTTATGGGCGTATGGACCAAGTGAGAGAATGTAAGAGTTTTATTTAAACTCTGTGTCCCACACACCCATCTTGATAGAGCTTGGAATAGCTCAAAACTTATCAGTTAATATATGAGTTATAATGGGATAAGAAAAACTCATCAGAAATAATATTAACTCTACATCTCTAATCACAATTAAATACAAAATCTTAGATTTATTGATGGCCAGAAGTTTATAAATAGCATTGTAGGGTTAAAGGGTTCTCACCTATAACATCAGAATGCCTCTAGCCATCGGGAGACACTAAGGAGACTGCTAGGAAGATCATTCTCTCATAGTCAGATCAAATTCTTCATCAAACAGATGGAGAAATGTATGTGTTTAATTATCATTATTTTATTATTGTGGATTATAGAAAATTAAAAATCCAATTATTAATGTTCATGTTAAAATTTTAACAGTGCTTTTTGTTATACACGCGCATTTATAATACGTAAGCACGGTCCTGATCTATTAATAGTGGTGTCAAAAGGTTAAATAAAATTCATTTCAAGAGTTTTCATTGTTTTACACAGAGCGATCCTAATTTTTAGGATTTATAAAACTAAGTTTGTTTGAAAAAACTTGTGTTGAAGTATTTTCGTTAACCATCTATTATTTTTTAACGGTACAAGACGCCACTCATTATATATATATATATATATATATATATATATATATATATATATATATATATATATACACACACACAACGACCCGTGTTAATTAAAGTTAATCCTAATTTTTCAGTGTATTTTAAATTAAAAAAAAAATGTCATGTGATTTCGTTAAAGCATATGGACGAAAATTAGTAAGGGAATGGGCAAAGTCTTTTCTAAAGAATATATGTACTGTTAAAGTTGCATGATGCGTATAGATGAATCATCCGCATATATCCCTTTTACACGTAATTAGGTATTTCGAGCTCTTCTTTAATGAAGTTGATGTTTCCTATACAGAAAAAAAAAAGGTATTAATTCCAAGCTCTTAGATCTCTTTGGACAAAATAGTAATAGTCCTTATGGGTAGCCCCGGCTACTACCTTTTTTACTATTCATTTAGTACTATTTACAGTGTTTTTGAAGTTTTTTTTTTTATTTTTTTTATCATTTTATTTTAAATATTTTTAAACATATTTAATCATTAAGAAAAAATTAAAAAAATATATAATTTTACTAATAATCATTTTTTAACCATTAAATAAAATAAAAAAAAATCAAATACAAAAAAAAAAAAAATAGATAATAAAAAAATAATAACCTTATCATTATCTAATAATATCTCCTTTTAAAAAGAACCGATGATTAGGAGTATCACACAAGAAAAATAGTTCTTAAAGAAATTAAGATCATGTTCTTAATTAGGAAAAATATTAATTATATATATATATATGCTTCTTTCTTTCTTTCTTTCTTTCTTTCTTTATTATTATTGTCATTGCTTGTTGCATGCATGCATGTACAAATCATTTCTTAAAATCTACATTTTATTCAAAATGTTATTTTTATTTCTAAAAGCTTCATTTTAAGAATTATTTTTCAAATGTACGTTTTATCTAAAAATTAAGTTTGCAATTGAATTATTTACCTGAGGCGAATTGAAGCTTTCCATAAACCTATCTTATATCATTTCCGTAGAATTCTTATATAACTAAAGACATATATAGCTTTGTGTTCAACACATTGAGACCATAAATTTTTAATCTTTGACGTTTCTCTCTGGTTTTTCTTCTTCTTTCTCATTCATCTCTTTTTCATTAATTCTATTGCTATTATTTTTTAAAAATGCTACATACAGTCAATCACATCAATAGATTTAGTGCACAAGGAGTACGTATGTAAAAGTAATTGCATATATAATTTTTGATTATTTTTTACCATTAATTCTATTATTTTTTAAAGGAAAAATTGGTTAGTAAAGTATTGTTTAGTTGCATATATGAGATTAGATAAGATGAGATAAAAATTATAAATTAAATAATATATTATTATAATATATTTTTTTATTTTAAAATTTAAAAAAATTGATGATTTATTTAATATATTTTATTTTAAAATTTTAAAAACTTATAATATTAACTAAATGAAATAAAATGAAATGAGATTTATCTAACCAAACGGGTCCTAACCCAGACATTTTTTTTATTCTATAGAAATAACACGTCCTTAATTACTAATTTCGCCCATCTAACAGGTTAATGAAAATCACGTGGCAGCCTGGCATGCAGTGGTAATCTTGTACTAGACTACTGTACTGAAACACGTGGAACTTCCTTTACTTTTTTTAAAGAAAAATAAAGGATTAAGTACTACGTACTAAGTAGTATAAAAGAAGGATGTCGGCATGCAACCTTCTGATTTAATGAGGTTGTAAGACATCCTCCTTTGTTTCTTTTTAAAAAAGAGATGGTAAGTTTCAATTTGTTCAAATTTTAAATTCTATCTCAATTTATTATGTAATTTTTTGATAAATTTAGATCTCAATTCATTTCAATTCATTATTAAAATTTTTTTAAATTTCAATACAAAATATCATAAATAATTTAACTTTTTCAAATCTCAAAATAATAATAATATTAAAAAATAATATTCTAATAATATTTTATCATCTCAACTTAACTCACTTCAATATCTAAATACACTCTAAAATTAATGCGATCAGTGTGCAAGGCATGATGCACGTGGTGGATCATAATTCTTTCTACCTAGCATATATACTTTGCTTTGAAGCCCCAACTCCCAAGTCTTGCGGGGCCTCCTGTTTGAAAAGAACACAAATTTTCATGAAATTACTTAACGCCTCGTTTGGATTCGAAGAAAAATTAAGATAAATTGAGATGAATTATAAATAGTAATAAGATAAATTATAAATAGTAATAAAATTTATGAATTCAAGTTGATAAATAATAATAAATAATAATAAGATGAGTTGAGATGAATTATGAATCCAAACAATTTGTAATCACCTCCTTAGAATATTAATACTTGCAATTACCCCAAAAATACAAAAAGCCTCAATCATTCAGGAAAGTTTTGACATAAATACTCTTAAAAAATAATTAAAAAAAAATCTGAAAAGTACAGTATAAAAATTAAAAGAACATAAAAAAATGAATACTTTTTTCATAAAAATAGAAATAAAATCATAAAATAGAATGGTACTAATTGATCTTTAAAAAAAGGCTTTTCGATCTTCGCTTTTTTTTTATCTAAAAGTATTTTATTTAAAAATTTATATAAAGTCATTTTTAATTAATATATTTTTATTTCTATTAAATTATCTCTAATTATTATTTTTTAGATATGCGTTTTGTTTAAAAGTCCTTTTTCAAATTTAACAATATTATCTTTTGGGAAACTGGAATGCGTACAAAGCAAATTTTTTATAGTTGGAGGCGTGATTGTAATGAATCGCAAGTTTTTTCATCCAATTCATATATAATAATTAGTTTTATAAATCCTAAAAATTGAGATAACTCTGTGTAAATCAATGAAAACTCTTTTATTGAATTTGCATTTAACCTTTTTACACCGTTAATAGATCAGAAGTACTGTGCTTAATTACAAGTGTGCGCGTGTATGCAGTAGCACTTGACTGATCAGCCTCCGATAGAGCACCGTGCTAGTTACGTGTGTGCGCGAGTATAAATCAGCACACTTACACCCAGTCCTAGCAGCACTAGCGCCAGCACCAGTAGAGTCATTAATCTTGATCCTAGAGAAAAATGGAATTTTCCTTCATCGAAGGTTCCAGTGCTCCAAATCAAGAAACTGCGAAGCTTTTGTTCGAAATGGCCATGAATGGGAAATGGGTTGATGTCGTCAAGATAGTTGAGGAAAAGCCATTTTTTCTAGTGGCCGAGGTCACCAAGACAAAAGACACACTGTTACACCTAGCCGTCTCCTACCGCAAAGAAAAGACGGTCCAAGAAATGATAAATATCATTCCAACTTTCGAGTCTCTTCAACTTAGAAACAAGCAAGGGAATACCGCTCTCCATCTTGCTGCAATGGTGGGGAGTGTGGCCATGTGTGAGTGCATAGCAAATGTTGATTCTTCATTAATCGGAGAACGTAACCCTGAGGGAGAGACTCCTCTTTTTACGGCAGTGCTCTTCGATAAAAAACAAGTCTTCCAATGTCTTTACGATTTGTGTCCGTCCAATGAGCGTCACAGTTATTCCAAGAATCCGCGTACTGGTGACACGATTCTTCACTACGCCATTTCTGAAGACCATTTTGGTGAGTAATAATATTATTATTATTGTATTTTTGCTTTTATGTATAATAAATATCACATTAATTAATTAGATGGATGGGTAAAGATGGAATTCATGTTTCGTTTTTCACATGTCGACAGATTGGGCATTGCGAATAATTCAGTTGTATGGGAAAGTACTGGCAAACGCTGTCAATAAGAAAGGAATCACAGCTCTCCATCTACTAGCGGACAAGCCTTCGGCTTTCAAAAGCGGGAGTCTTCTTCTTCATGGATTCCGCAAAAGAATCATTTATAACTGTATGTATATATCCATCAATTTAAAATGATAGTATCTTCAATAAGTAGTGTAAAAAGAATAAAACCAATTTTTTTTTTTTTTTTTTAAATGTGTGGTGTATGGTGTGTGGCAAGTAGCAAAGCTCATGGTATTAATCTTAGTCATGCAAAATGTTGGATGCAGGTTTAATCATTTCATTTGTCAATTTAATCTTTATTAGAATAATAATGACATTTATGATATTCCATATTTTTGCACCAAATGGATTATATATACCTAGCCTGTTTCAAGTGAAACAGAACGTAATTAGATGCATGAGAACTTAATTATATTGTAATTGTAAGTTAGCATATTCATGTAGAATCTAGCTAGCCGACACTAATTACAATTAAGATCATTCTCTCTATTGACTTGATCAACTTCGTAGTATTCGTCTCGCGCAAAATGTTGAGTTGTTTGATAATTTCACTTGTCAAAAATAACTTTAATTGACAACTTGAAGTAAAATGACTGATTTTGGATTTGGAATGGGGATCAACAAGCGTAATGTGGTAACTCCAACATGCTGAAAAGATATTTCTGAATTGAGATTATATGCGTAATTCTGATACATGTACTTAATAATTGAAACTGGTCTGATACTGGTTTTCATATTTTGAAAACTAATTTAAATTGAACTGGACCAATATATATATATATATAATTGCTTTATTTTTTTATATTATATATAGAATTTTATTCATGTGTATTAATCTTATAACATAAAATTAATCTTACAATTTTTAATATAACATTTGATATTATATATAAATTTTATTATATTAAAATTTATATAATATGAAATTTATATCTTAAACATGAACATTAATATTAAGTTATTAATATAAACTTACTTTTGATATATAATATATATTTAAATACGTTTTTAGCATAATAATTTATAATACATTTTTACATATTTGATTATATATATTTTTCAATCTCTTCTATTTGATTAATTCTATGGTAGTATGATAAATCGGTTAACCTGAAAAACTTGACTAAAAAGAAAAAATAAAAGTTTCTGTTTTGGTGATGAATTGGTCTTGTATTAGTTTTAAAATTTCTAAAAGATATATATACATATATATATATATATATATATATATATTGTATACGTATCGGTTCGGTTCTAAAATTTGTTAAAAGTTGGACTGAACTGGACCAGCTGCACCCTTACTCAAGGGCAACAAAATATTCTTTAAATTTTCTTCTTTTATCATATTTGACACGTACAGTATAACATTTCATAAATTAGAAAGCCTAGTACCATGCCATTTCATTATTTTGTGATATGCTATCTAATTATTAGATGGAAAGAAATTCAGAAATTAAACATTATAATTTCATCATCTCCAAATTTAGTATCAAGTGATATATTGGTAGATAACTAAAAAATAATGAAAAGAAAGCGATCATTCGACAACATCTAGGTGTATATATATATATATATATATATATATATATGAAAGAATGTATGGAATTAATTACTCTTGTAGAAAATATGATTTTTTCTGTATTGTATGACTTATCCTTTGCTGTTACTTTGCAAGGTATATTTATTGATGAGCACGAAGTGGAACAAAATGTTGATCACCCGAAAGAAGGGAAGGCGCTGGATCAATATTTTCCCGAGAACTACAAAACTTGCATCGGCTTCTTTCTAATCTTTGGGGGTTTTTTTAGATCATTTGGTATGTAACTTTTTTTTCTTTTCTTAACTGGTAATTATTTCCTATAAGCAAAAGAAAACGCAAAACTAGGCAAATTGGGATGCAAATGGACACATTTAGGGCCAGTTTGGAATTCATGTGGTTGGAGTCTTAAAAAGTGCTTAAATATCCTTGAAAGCACTTTAATAGAAAAATTAGATTATTTGGATGTTATATATTAAAGTACGTACTTTTAATCTAAAAAAATTGTGCTAATTATTAAGCAAATCGAACTTATTTAAATTAGGCAACTCATATAACATCCTCATTAAATTTTGTATTTTTATAGTATTAATTTTAAATTTACAGCATAAAAAACTTAAATTTGAAGAAATGTTAAGATGGAGTACTCATGTTTCTAATGTGATAGATGTTGTTTAAATTCCCATGAACATAAGTGCACAGATATGTACACTACAAGGAATTCAGTCTTTTTCAGCACAGATATGTACGTATCAATGTATATGTAAACTCGTCATACTATATATGTATATATATATATATATATATATATATATAAATGGAAAATTAATTGGTTTGTCAAAATATTTAGAAAAAAATTATTAGATATATTATAAATAATCTATATATTTTGTGATAAAAAAAACCATATAAGTTGTTACAAACACAACATTCTTAGTTTAACTTAATTTATTCATAGATTTATAGTTTACTAATTAACTTAAATATATAATCTCACCATTATGATCAATTAGTAACTATTTATTAATATAATATAAAATTACGATAATATAAAAGATCTAGGAATGAAATTTATTTCATTCAAGAAAATGATAAATTAATTAATCAAGCAACTAATATATATGTGAAGGGACATGAATGCTTGAACATAGACGTCATAGAACACTAATTAATTAAGAAGTCGATGGACAATGCTTGAACATAGAATACTCCGTTGAACAACTCTAGGAAAAGCTTTTTCAAATTTTTGATTTCATGTTGCAGAAATTGCAACTAAATGTTAACTTCAGAGACCGAATCAAAACAACTATAAAATGATACGAAGAAAGTCAACTGAAAGTTTAATGCTTGCTAGCTGCTTTCAAGCTGCATTAATTAACAGCTTAAGTAATTCTATCTTGTCAAGATTCATTTGCTATACATGCAGTACTGACTGAACGTTTTTTGTTTTCTCGAGTACTGCCAGTACTCGCTATGATCAGAGGTAAGGTTAGAGAACTAAGAGATGAAGAGAGGCCTGAAACTCAGCCCGAAGATACAGGCAAGCATTAATTAATGCATGAGTACTGTATGTTTGAAAGCATGCTTAAATGAGAAACAATATATGCATGAACTCCCATCAACTTCAGAAATGGCTTTCAGAACCATGATCATATCATGTAGCTCCAATATATATTCTGAAAATATTTAAAGCATTACAAACAATAAACAAAATCTCAATGTTTGTCTTCATAAGATTGTTAATTAGTAATATGGATCGAGGCTGATTGTGAACTTAAAAGCTAGCATATATACCATGTATATATATATATATATATATATATATATATATATTATATTGCCAATTTTCCAAAGACATCGATCAAATGGCCGTTAAATAGATCTCATGAAATCCTAGTCTCACAATATAACCTTTAATCATTGATGAGGTTAGCTTGGTATAAACTATATCTTTTGAGATTTGTTATTTTGGCAAGAAAAATGCATATATGCATGTTACAAATTGACGTGAATTTATATATGTGATTTCATCAAATCCTTCTTTTTATTTCATCAAATCTTCTTTATGAAGCAGGTCGGTTTTACAATCTAATATATCACAGTACATCAAGTTCTGGTGCTTGCAAATTTTTTTTCTCTTTTCTAATATTTTTTAAGCCTAACATTTCTGTTTTACCGTTAAAATGATTTGCTTTTATTTTCTACAGAACTAAGCACTCGCAATATTGGAGCTTGGAAGCAACGATTTTCTCTGGCCATGTATGGCCTTTTCAACAAAATCTTCAAGCTTGCGAACAGGACAATTAAGATAGTTCTAAATGCACTAGGTATGTCAGTATACAATCGAAGTAACTAATTTTAAGGGAAAGTTCACAGAGAATATTCTGGGAATATTTATATTTTGTGTACTCAAATTACAAAAAAAAAAAATTATAAGGTACACACAGACCAAATCATCATTTGGTTATATATATATATATATATATATATATATATATATATATATATATATATGCACCATCTATTAACACCCGATTGTTATGATGATGTCATGCATAACACACGCATGGTTTTAATATGTATCTAAATTTATTTGTTTTTCTTCTGAGCATAAATATAATTAATTACCTTACTAATTTTATGCTTTGATTATACAATACCATTTTTTTTTCTAATTTCTTAATTATGGTTCGTATTTCGTGTATGATGTTATCAAGGAATTTCCATGATAAGAAAGATCTACAAGGAGAAAAAGAAGCACAAGTTATCCATTGTGATCATGAAAAAGCTTCTAACGAGTGGTAAAGATGATATGTACGCGTATTATTGCGGTGCGGAGGATCCATTAAAACGGCCAGATAAATTTAGTACCACTCTAGTAGATCCGGACGAAGTAATAGGTCTGCGCGACGAAATAGACCCGGACAATAAAAAAGGTCCGGATCACGACCAAATAGATCTGGACGGAATGTTGGGTCGAGATCACAGTAATATTGAAGATGACAACGTCAGATCAAAAGGTAATACACTCAAGGGCTAGCTAGCTAGCTAGCCTTCTCCAAAACTCATAAGTCATATCTAACTTTTGGAAAATGATATTCCGAAGAGAGTGGGTTTAGAAAAAGGAAAATACTGGAACTCCACTGGGCTCCCGCCGGAACTCTAATATTTTATCACGTGTATCATTTAATTTTTTTTTATATAGATATTTTTAATGATTTTAAATATTTTTAAAAAATAAAAAAATTATAATATTATTAAATAATACTTACTTAATCATAATTAAAGAAGTATTTTTTAATAACTTTTTTTTACTTTTTGATTAAAAAAATATTTTTAATGATATTCTAAATTTATTTTATTTTTTTAAAAAAATATTAAAAAATATTTAAAAAAATTATATAAAAAACAACTTAAAAAAAAACACATACAATATATGCTACAGCCCCCAGCGGGAGCTCCCGGCGGGGGCTGTAGCACAGTCCTTAGAAAAAAGTCATGATTTTTTTTTTTTATTTAATGGTTTGGAAAACAGAGTTTGTGGTTTTTCTTAATATATAAGAGATTTAAAAAAATATTTGAAAAAACAAATAAATATATTACTGACATTTCCGAAATGGACCAGAGACTCCTATATTAATCGCTGCTCGAAATGGCATTTTCGAAATTGTGGAGAAACTTCTGGAACAGTTTCCGATAGCCATACATGACGTGAATGAAGACAACAAGAATGCAATGTTGTTGGCGGTGCAGAACAGACAACCACGTGTATTTCAAATCCTGCTAAAAAAAAATATACTGGTTAGAGACAGCGTGTTACGGGTGGTGGATGAAAGTAAGAATAATGTAGCTCATCTCGCGGCTATGCGTGGAAAATATAGGCCTTGGCAGATTGCCGGGGAAGCCTTGCAAATGCAATATGAAATCAAGTGGTTTGAGGTATGCATATAGAAAAAACTATATACATATATATATTTGTAATAATTAATTGTTGTCATGTGTACATACTTCATGCTTGGCTTCATGCAGTTCGTGAAAAAGTCCATTCCCTCTAACTTTCTTACCCACCGCAACAAGCGTGGCAAAACCCCTGAGGAACTGTTCATCAAGAATCACAAGAAGCTCGTCAAGGACGGTGGTGATTGGTTAATTAAAACCTCTGAATCCAACTCCCTCGTCGCTGCACTCATAGCCACTGTGGCCTTTGCCACCTCCACCGCAGTTCCTGGAGGCGTCAAGGACGATATTGGCATTCCAACATTGGAAAACAGAACCCCATTCCACATCTTTGCCATCTCATCACTCATCGCACTCTTCTTCTCGGTCACGGCTTTGGTCACGTTCCTCTCCATCTTAACATCAAGGTATAAACTAAGGGATTTCGCAAAGGACTTGCCAATGAAGCTCTTGATGGGTTTAACGTCCTTGTTCTTTTCCATAGCTGCGATGCTGATTTCCTTCTGCTCGGGACATCTCTTTGTGATAGACAATAAGTTAAAGTATGTGGCGTATACAGTGTATGTTGCAACCTGCATTCCAGTTACTTTATTTGCTGTGATGCAGTTTCCGCTGTATCTTGATCTTATAGAGTCTACCTTCAGTAAGGTGCCACAACGTAGCTACATGGCGTCCGTTTTCTGAGTAATGTGCCTTTTTTTGCTATTCAATTTTCGTTTTCTTTTCTCTCCTTTTTCTGTTTTATATATCGAATCAGGTTCTTTTCATTTAGGTTTACAAGGTGTGGTTTGTTGTTGATTGATCTGTAACCTTTTAATAGTTGTCTATTGCTGCATTATTTTACATATTTTGACTGTTGGATTTTGGTCATTTATGATTATGATAATCACAGTTATTTTTCGTCACAAGTGAAGGTTACCAATAAACTTAGGTAGTATCATCTTTTTTTTAAAAAAAATATATATCGAATGAGGTTCTCTCCTTGTGTGATTATGTAACGTTTGGTCTGTTTTGTCATATAATTATATATTACTACTAATAAGGGCACACGTCACTACAACAGAATGTGTATTTTGTGACAGAGGAAACTGTCACAAAAAAATGGCAAACCGTCACTAAACATATTTGGTGACGGTTTGAAACCGTCACCATGACCGTCACGTAAAGTGCGTCACAGAAAACATTTGGTGACGGTTTACTGTTCAACCGTCACAAAAAATATTTTTAGTGACGGTTGGAAGTGTTCCGTTCGGTACAACGTTCGAACGTTCCTTTTTTTGTGACGGTTATGAACTGTCACAGAAAATCACGTTCGGACGTACAATTAAACGTTCGGACGTTATACCCGACCCGATTGGCGTTCGAATGAGAGAAGTTGACGTTTGTTGTATATCGTTCGAACGTATCATATTTACGTTCGCATGTTAATGCGTCCGAACGTTAATTACAATAAACGTTCGAATATTTGTTCGAACGTAAACGTAAATGTTCAAACGTAGCGCGTTTAATGTTCGGACGTTATTTCGAATGTAAACGAAGGAGCGTCCGAATGCAAGTTCTTTGTTCGAACGTTAGTCGGTTTAACGTTCGAACGATTCAATTGTATTTACGTTCGAACGTTTGGTACAGTGTGAACCAACGTTCGAACGATTTTTATTTACATTCGAACGTACAGATCAGAAATACTAATTTCATAAAATTTAAAAATAAAATACCAATAGTATCATATTACATACCCAATTAAGAAGTAACAATGTCTTATAAAAGTACAAAATTAGATATTAAAACTAGTCAGAAATATTGATAAAATTTATTTCTTCTTTTTCCCTCGCCCACGGGGATTCTGTTGCAACGACATAACACGCTCCATTTGCACCATCATCTCTCGTTGCACTTGCTCTTGCACTTCACTGCGTATTCTTTCCTCCTGGTCTCTCTGTTGGTCCTGCAAACGCGTCTCTAAATGAGACTGTCGTTCTAAGAGAGACTCTAACTCTTGCTGTCTCGACCTCATATACTCATTCTCACGCCGTGCAGCTTCTAAATCTGCTGTAAGATTATTAATTTGTGAAGCCGATGAGGTTGAGGAGGATGAACATTTATGCTTGATAGATCGTCCCAAACCTCTTGCCATACTAGACTGCGGCCCGAGCACTTGGGTGAATATGTCTATGTCACTAGGAGAGGATTCCGCAGAAGTCGACTGCATCTCCAACATTTTGTTCTGCAATTTAAAAGGTAATGATCGTAAATAATTAGTAACGTATTAAAAGAAATAGAAATAAGAAATAAACTATTAAAATGTTCTATAAAAAATTTATTTAACAAAATTAACACTGCTTACATAATTATCTGCAGCGACAGGATCCATCCACTCACTATGCTCATTAGTGTGAGCAGCAGCATAGACATGAACGAGGGAAAAGTTTTCAGGATCATCACGTTTCTAACAAAGCGACAATATTAGCAATTTTAAAAAGATAATGTTAGTACTTATCAGAAAGAATATCAGGAAAATAAATAAATTCTATAATTTTTTAATTACCATTTTTTCAGCAAGACGGTGGAATGACCTTGAACCGGCACGATGGTGGACAGTCAGAACGGATCTATTCTGTGCATTTGTAGAACTCAAGTGCTACAAAATATATTAAAAATGTTAATTGTAATATGTATACATATAATGTATAAAACGAATATGAATGTAAATAATTTAAAGATATAAATGTAAAATACCTGATAATCTGGAGATGCGAAAAGATCACAACACTTTCTTCAATCATCTAACTTCATCTGCTGAAAAGGAGACTGCGCAGCCTCTTCCAACGTCTCAAACTTCTTGAAGTGGTCATGACATCGTCCTTTGTGACGTCGGAATAGTGTAGCCATCAACTCATTCACGGTTCTCAAATCCTCGCTACGGCTAAAGTCGAGGTCGAATTCATCCTAACAAGGGAATCAGGTAAAAAATATAATAGATTAATCTAAGTGAAAAAAATGTACTGAAAAGTAAACTCACCAGCACACGACTTCGAATGTGCTCCTTAATCTCATTCGGAACATCTCGCCATGAGCGCACATAAAATGGAGCATAAGCTCGAACTACTGTGCCAATATAGGAGGAAAGCGCTGCTGCACTATCATCCACTCCTCCAGTGGAATTATCAGGAATTGTGACCTTCAGTTTACCGTGCCTTCTATTTTTTTCAAGAGAGATTCCACGTGTATAGCCACGACCGCGACGTGCAGATGCATCAACTACATGATAATAATAGATATACTATAATTATAATTATATAGTTATTGAGAAAAAATTATTAACTATATATATAATTATTCCTTACTGGTAGGTGTCGACTGGCTGTTGTTCTCTTCTGTGTTAGCTTGATCTTCAGGAACGGATTCCTCGAGTGGGGAGTCCTCAATGGATTCAGGACTTGGACTTGGCGGAGGCACATTTCTTCGTTGTCGTTTTGGCGGCATTCTTTAAAATAATTAATTATATCAAAGAAAATTAATTAGAAGAAATTATGAAAATTTAAGATATTTTATAGTCACCTATATAAATAAAATATTTAGTACTTTTACTCTTCAGATGAAATTTTCATAGTTGTTTCAGAATCTCCATCAATAACATCTTCATCATCATTATCCACCTCATGCCCGGATTCTGATTCGTATTCATCTTCTGACTCGTCTTCTTCATCTTCCTCCAAACTGACTTGAATTGAATGATCATTTAATACAGACGGGTCGAGATGTACGGGTGGGACATCATCTCTACACAAGGGGAGCAACTCGAGTGCACCGAGGTCAACAAACAAGTTAATACCCTCTCCATCTTCCTGGTATGCCTCAACAATCGGATTGTCATCTTCATCTCCACTATTCTCGTAATCTGCACTCGTTCCTGCTTCATATATATTTCGAGGAACAAATTTTTGTACAACTCGCCAAGTTATCTCCCCACTATCTTCATCAGCACTTTTCATTGGATCAATCAAGTAATAGACTTGGGTAGCTTGACAAGCCAATACGAATGGATCATCTTCGTACCATTTAGATGCAGTATTGACACTCGTAAAGTGATTATCCCTATGTATCGAAACCCGACCACCGCCTAGATCCCACCAATCACATTTGAAGACATATGTTACAGACCCACCCAGATATTTCAATCCGATAATATCACGTATGACACCATAATAGTCAATATCATCTGTTCCATGACTCCCCTCGACCAACACACCACAGTTTTGAGTCTTTCTATTACGTTCACGGTCCAAAGTATGGAATCTATAACCTCGAACCGTGCATGCAGTATATCGAAGTGCTCTATTTGAGGGACCACGGGCCAATGCATACAATTCAGAAGAAATTGATCCGGGATCACGAGCACGTTGTTCCAAAATCTAAAAATTGAAATAGTATATATTTATTATTTTATTATCCAGAGTTAAAAATTTCACAATATAACATATATATAATTTTAGTTCATACACGTTCTTCAAACCATCCGGGAAATTCTTCCTCGTGTCTTGCCTCTATATTTTCTACGCCTTCCGTTCTAAGTTTGTCCATGTGGTCACTGTTATAACATATTGCAAAAGAAGTATATTTTGAGCACAACAATTCTAATTAATTTAAAGAAAACTATAATTATTCAAATAAATTAAATGACATACCTAAGATAATCATCAATCTCTCGGCAGTTATTTAGCACATACCACCGAACCTTACCCAACTCTCCATCAATTAAATCGTAACCTGTTTGTGCACCCAAGGGTCGTACATTCTGGGAAAACACTGATAGCTCACGAGGAGGCGGAGTAGCAAGATCAGCATTTCGCTCTTGACGACTAAATCGTGTCTCAACACCACGAAGATATAGAGAGCAAAATGTTAACCATTCATCGTGTATATAAGCCTCTGCTATTGAACCCTCAGCTTTGGCTTTATTCCCAACAGTGCGCTTTAATCGACCCAAATATCTTTCAACTGGATACATCCAACGGAACTGCACCGGTCCACCCAGAAGTACCTCTCGCGGTAAATGTATTGCTAAATGGACCATGACATCAAAAAATGATGGTGGAAAGATCTGCTCGAATTTACATAGTATAGTAGCAATGTCTTCTTCCAATTTCGACAACACATCTCGATTTACTACCCGAGCGCACAAATCCTTGAAAAACATACATAGTTCAGATATGGCGACACGTACATTAGATGTCAGCTTCCCACGAATTCCCACAGGTAATAACTTCTGCAAAAATACGTGACAATCATGACTTTTCAATCCATTGATTTTCCAATCATCAGGACTCACGCATCTACCAATATTTGAAGCATAACCATCTGGCAACTTCACACCTTGCAACCATTTACAGAAATCAATCCTCTCCTCCCTCGTCATCGTAAAACATGCATGCGGCATGACCACCCTGTTGCCTTCCACCCGCAAATGCAGATTATGTTTAATTCCCATTCTCTCAAGATCTTTCCTCGTCTTGATCGTGTCTTTCGTCTTTTTGTTAATACTCATCAATGTACCCAGTATATTATCACAAATATTCTTCTCTATGTGCATTACATCCAAACTATGTCGCAACTTGCATGACGACCAATACGGCAAATCAAAAAAAATACTACGCTTTGTCCAATTCAATTCTGATACGGCTCGTTTTCTCTTGTTCTTTCCCCGACCTTTGCCAAAATTGTTCGCTCTAACATGTTGCAGTTGTTCCACTATCTCTTCTCCAGACAACTCTTTTGGTGCAATCCTATCCTCTACTCTCCCATCAAACTTGGCACATTCTCTTCTCCATGCATGATTTGCTGGTAAATAACGTCGATGACACATGAAACACAACTTCTGAGAAAATTTTAGCCACTCACTAGCAGTTTCTTTATTACACGTCGGACACGCTAACTTCCCTTTCGTACTCCAGCCGGAAAGATTCCCATACGCCGGAAAATCATTTATGGTCCACATTACCGCAGCATGCATCTGAAAAGATGTCGACTTAGATGCATCATAAGTTCTAACCCCTGTTTCCCATAACTCTTTCAGCTCTTCAATCAACGGCTGCATGAATACGTCAATATCATTCCCAGGTGATCTAGGGCCAGGGATGAGTAAAGTTAACAAAAAGTTTGGCGCCTTCATGCACCTCCATGGTGGAAGATTGTACGGAATCAATACAACGGGCCAAGTGCTATAACTTGTACTCATATTCCCAAAAGGGTTGAATCCATCGGTTGTGAGTCCCAGGCGCACGTTCCGAGCTTCTAACCCGAACTCTGGATACTGATTATCGAAAGACTGCCACGCAAGTGAATCAGCCGGATGCCTCATATACCCGTCATTCTTAACTCTTTTCTCCTCGTGCCACCTCATATCATGAGCTGTTTTGTTACACATATATAGTCTTTGCAACCTAGGTTTCAAGGGAAAATACCGCAACACCTTAACCGGCACGTTTTTCTTACCTTTCCACCTTGACTCTCCACATACAGGACATGCTTGTATCTCCTCGTTCTCCTTCCAAAACAATACACAATCATTCTTGCATGCATGTATGGACTTGTACTCAAATCCTAATCCCTTTCTCAACTGTTTCGCTTCATAAAAGTTCTTAGGCAATGCAGACCCTTCGGGAAGCACCTCGTTAAATAAGTCCAATACCATGTTTATTGCTTTCGTCGACATCCCACACAATGATTTTATGTGAAGCAACCGCACAATAAACGACATTTTGGAATGTTTTGTACAACCTGGGTAAAGCTCGCGCTTTGCATCTTCCCACAGTGAAGGAAAATTTTCACAATCAGTCCCTGATCCACCACTTGAGGCATTGTCGTTAACCTCATCCATAAACATCCCAGCTCCAATGTCACCCAACATCTCCTCCATCTCATCATGCTCATAATCATCATCCATGTGCCGTAAATAATTGTGATGATCGACCAATACATCTGCTGACCCTTCATACGGCTCACCATGCAGTACCCATCGCGTATACCCCAGATCCATACCGTTCACAAATATATGACGCTCTACTTCATCCAATCCTATCGCACACAAATTTTTACACCCTCGACATGGACACTTAATGTAACCACGACTATCAGCAGAGGCCCGTGCAAAATCAATGAAAGTTCTTACTCCACATGCATAGGGTACGTAATCCTTTCCAAGTCTATCGTCCAGACGCATCCAATTTTTGTCCATTTCTAAAAACATCCAGATATTAATAACACGTACATTGAAAATTCACATGCATGTCTTGCCTCCAATTCTCATTACTTTTTTGATAAGGTAGTTGGTCCTATCCCATTCGAGATTATATTCTCCATATTACACAAATCTCGTCACTCTACTAATTTCCACGTTAGTAGAAATTCCGGCAGCACCTCCCCATAATTCTCCAAGTATACATGTTCAAATATCGGGATTGTGACCCTACGAACAGTATACCCGAAGAACAATAGAAGAAGATACCGAAACTTCATATTAAACGTGGAAAGTAGTGAGTAACAAAAATGTGTAATACAGATAATATAATCTCAAACTGTCCACACTGGACAATTCAGGAATCAGTGGACACATAAATGTACACTGATTCCCAAACGGGTCTAAGGGTATTTATGCAATGTCACACGCATCTAGCAAAAAATCATACAACAATATCTCCATGTTGTTTAAATTAACAATGTCACCTTCAAGTAGTGTTATATTGTTAAACTAAAGAGGGATGGAAGATTATGTGACCCTACGTTTCGTGTCTTGTACACAACGAGAGAGAATAATCTTGAAGAAATGTTTAAATTTTAGTCTAATTACTTAACCGTCACAAACTGTCCGACCTTGACAACTCTCAAGGCCTAAGAGACTATGACAGTCAAGCAATTAAATTGAAATTTCAACATTTCTTCAAGATTATATTCCCTCGTTGTGTACAAGATCATTATTCTTAAAGTATAATTTTAATTGTTATACTTAATTTCAAAGGTTATACTATAATTTTAATTATTATAATTCTTAAAGAGTTACTTTTATGCTTGTTATTACTTATATATTAATTATTATTATAAATATTTAATTATCGTACTTAAATTTCAAAGGTTATACAATAATTTTAATTATTATAATTCTTAAAGAGTTACTTTTATGCTTGTTATTACTTATATATTAATTATTATTATAAATATTTAATTATCATACTTAAATTTCAATGGTTATACAATAATTTTAATTATTATAATTCTTAAAGAGTTACTTTTATGCTTGTTATTACTTATATATTAATTATTATTATAAATATTTAATTATCATACTTAAATTTCAATGGTTATACAATAATTTTAATTATTATAATTCTTAAAGAGTTACTTTTATGCTTGTTATTACTTATATATTAATTATTATTATAAATATTTAATTATCATACTTAAATACTATTATCACAATATATCAAATCCATATCACAACATATAAAAGTGATAACTCACAATATATTCACAAAATAACATGCCACATGTATTAACATATTTCTAAACTTGAATAAGCAATAAACATGTATTAACAAAGCCTAATGACAATATATTTTTAATAATAAACACAATATTTCAAATTTATATCACAACATATTTAGAATAACTCACAAACTATTTACAAACTATACAAACAATAATCACAATATGATAAAAAGTAAGCATCAAATCACAACAACATATTGATAAAGTTTAGAAATATACCTAGCACTCACAATATCCTCTTACAAATCAAAATCTTCAAACTTCCCAAAACAAGCAATCCTTCAAAAAAATACAACACAAACTTATTAGAAAGATTCTATAACAAAAACACATTCTATAAATATCATAAAATTTAAATAAAGACAAGAAATAAAAATATTATCTTACCAAAACTCACCTCTCTCTCACTCTCTAACTCAACTCTCTCTCACTCTAACTCTCTCTCTCTCTCTAACTCTCTCTCTCTCTAACTCTCTCTCTCTCTCTCTTTCTCTTTCTGTTGCGCGCACGGGAGAAAAGAAATAATGGGCATCCTCCCGTGCGCGTACTGATTAAGTTCTAAAATTATTAGTTTAAACGTTCGAACGTTAACTTTAAACGTCCGAACGTTAATTCTAAAATTATTCCCGCCCAGAACGTTCGGACGTTTAAAATACACGTTCGAACGTACCCTTCTTATGATATAACATGAAATCTAGCGGGAAAGTTCCCGCACTTTCCTCATATATGTTCGAATGTATCACAATTTCTCGTTCGAACGTTTGTAGATTTATAGATAAACGTTCGAACATACTACTTAAACGTCCGAACGTACATTTCATGAAAGTGTTACCATATTTGAGCGGGAAATCTCCCGCACTAATTTGACTAACGTTCGAACGTTGACGGATTTGATGTTCGAACGTATAGTATAAACGTCCTTACGTCTAAATAATCACACAGATATTAAACATCGAGCGGGAAAATTCCCGCCTCTTACTTTAACGTTCGAACGTTAACTTCAAACGTTCGAACGTAATATTCCTATTATACTTAACTTATAATATAATATATATACTACATTGTATAGTATTTTTTGCATAATATAATTTATATATTATGCACAAAATATGTGTTTTTCTAAATTACTTATATTTATACTAGTTAAATAATATATTTATACTATAATATTAAGACTAAATTTACTAATAATAGTTTAGTATATGACTATATGTAAATATCATACTACTAAAAATTTACAATATTACTACCATGTTGTTCTAAATTACTAATGTATAAATATAATAGCATGTAATACTAATGTATATATAATATACTATAAACACTAAGATGCATAATAACATCAACATGTAATATTGTAATACATATACTAATGGATAAACACTAATCTATAAATTTATAATAACATATAATACTAATGTATAATAACTAAAGTATTATTCATATCAATTTTATATAACAATATCTTGTATTAATTATATTTTTTGACCTAATAAATTCTCAACATATTCATTTTGATAAATATATTAGTAATTCTAATATACATTAGTATAATAATTAGATTTATGGCCTAATACTAATACTATTAGTAAACCACTTTAAGCCTATATATAAATTACTATATAAAGCACTATAGTATTAATTACTAATACTATATTACTATGTGATACTATTAACTATAGTGATATATTAGTATTAGACATTAGTATACTAATACTATCAGTGATATAGCTAGTGTAATATAATAATATTTATACTAATACTATTATATAGTTATACTAAATTAAAATCACTATAGCAAATATTAATATATAGTTATGCTAATCGCTATAACTAATACTAATACTAATATAGACTACAGTTATAACTTATAGTATTATAACTTATACTAATATATTATATAGTTATACTAAATCACTATAACTAATACTAATATAGTTATACTAATCACTATAATAGTGATATAGAATTAATATCACTATTAGTATAATACTATAATATATAGTATTAATAATAACTAATACTAATATAATTATTAGTATAACTAATATTTATATAATATATATATCAAGTATAAGAGATTAGAGATTTAATATATATATATATATATATCAAGTATATTAGTTTATTATTAATATTTCGGTGCTTTTTTTTTAATATTCATATATAATAATATATATCATTCATTTTTTTTATAAATTTTCATATATATATAATATATAAAATAGATTTATATTAGTTAGTATACTACTATACAATACGGCGTCGTTTCTATTGCAATAGGACTTTCTTTTTAATTTTTTAATGCATGTTATTATGTTACTTGTTTTATTTAGTTGTATTTCTTGTTATAATCAAAAGTTTAATTAATTCCCACAGGTAATGTTGAGAAAATTGAAATTTAAAAGCTCACAAATTTTTTTTAAAAAAAAAAGTGGGTCAAATATGAAGTTAAAAAAGATAAAAAAAAATCCGACTCCGCTCCGACTCCGCTCCGACAAGTCGGAGTCGGAGTCGGAGCGGATTTTATATATTGCTAAACTTTATAAATATAAGAAGCACTCACAAAAAAATCAATAATCTAATTGTCAATAATATTATATAACATCCTAATATATAACTTAAACATTTATAATATAATATATTATATTGACAAACGTTCGAACGTAATAATAAGTACGTTCGAACGTTCTATGTATATAAGGCCAAAACCGAACGTCGAAACGCATTTCCCTACTCGTATCCATAGTCTTCTCCGTTATTTGCCGCCACGCCGCCGTCACCGCCGCCGTCAACTCCGCCACAACCGTCACTAAAAGGTAGGCATTCATCTTTTATGCAAATAACATGTATTTTATTGAGATTTAGATTGACATTTGGATTGAGTTTGGTTTAAAACCGGATAAATATTACCGGATTTTCAACTTCATTTTTCGGCCACCACGACCAGTCATTGGCCGAATAGTCACCGTAGAAATGTTTCTTGAAGTGTATACTTCATTTACATAGTGACATTTCGGCATTTAGACCCTTGTAGAGAAATTTTCGAGATTTCAATAATGGCTGAGTCGACTCAGCCATTCTGCGTCGAAACGTTCGAACGTTTCACCAAGACATTCGAACGTACGACGTTTAAATTACCGAGCCGTTACAGCTTCCATGTTCGAACGTTAATCGTCTTACATTCGGACGTGAATATTATTAAACGACATATGTTCGAACGTTAATATTTACTTTCGCACGTAAATCACATACGGTCGGACGTTTAATTATAACATCCGAACGTAGTGATTTTCTACATTATTCATGCTTCGACGTTCGGACGTTCATATTTACGTTCACACGTAAAACAAATACGTTTGAACTTAAATTCGAACGTATTTGTTTACTGCTTATGTTCGAACGTACATCTGTACATTCAAACGTATTTGTTTTACGTTTGAACGTAAATTTATTTACATTATTTTACGTGCGAACGTATAAATTAACGTCCGAACGTTTTTATCTTTAACGTTCGAACGTTAAAGATAGAACGTTCGAACGTTAATCCAGAGCATCTTAAAATTAATACAAAAAAATGCATTATTCTAAATAATTTTTTTTTCCTTTTCTATTTTCAGGATATGGCTCTTCCACTGCATACACGAAAACGAGGGAGGGAAGGAGCCACGTCGGGCACTGCCCGTATCGGAGCTCGTACTGTTATGGTA